>NC_073378.1:135798027-135940527 GCF_028641065.1 Leucoraja erinaceus | reverse complement strand
GGGAGGTGATTGCTCTCGAATATTCCCAATCCAAACCAGGCTCCCTGGACCCATTTTGAACTGGGAGGATTTGATGACAATCAGCTCCCACCAAGTATTCCCAGTCAGTATTTAAGAGCTCCTCACATTGCCCCTTCTGAACCTCTGATGCCTCATGTCTTATTGATTGCATAGAATCAAGAGTGTTTTGTTGTCATATGTCCCAAACAGAACAGTGACATTCATGCTTGCAGCAGCACACAATGTATAACATAGTATGTTTGTGTATGTGTGCCTGTGTGGGTGTGTGTTTGTGTATATTTGTATATATATGTGTGTGTGTGTGTGTGTGTGTGTGTGTGTGTGTGTGTATGTGTGTGTGTGTATATGTGTGTGTGTGTATGTGTGTGTGTGTGTATGTATGTATGTGTGTGTGTGTATATGTGTGTGTATGGGGTGTATGTGGTGTGTGTGTGTATATGTGTGTGTGTGTGTGTATATGTGTGTGTGTGTACATGTATACACATGTACACATACAATCACAATAATACTTTATTAGCCAAGTATGTTTTGCAACATACGAGGAATTTGATTTGCCATTTTAAACAGTCATACCAATAAAAAGCAACAGAACACACAAAATACATTTGAACATAAACATCCACCACAGTGACTCCTCCACATTCCCCACTGTGATGGAAGGGGAAGTAAGTTCAATCGCTTCCCTTCTTTGTTTTCCCACGGTCGGGAGCCTCGAGCCCTCCGTTGACGGGACGATCTCACCCTCGTAGCCGGCGGTGTTTGGGCCCTCCGCATCGGGGAGACAAAGCTTCCGCATCGGGGGGGGGGGGGGGGGGGGGGGGGGGGGCTGTCAACTACCCCGCGCCGAGCGATCGGACCCCGGGTCGGGGCTGGTTGAACCTTCTGCGTCATTGTAGCTCCCGACATCTACGGCCTCTCCCGAGACTGCGAGCTCTCGATGCAAAGTCCGCAGGCCACGGTTGGAGCGTCGATCCCAGGCAAGGGATCGGTAAAATCTAACAGACAAGCAATCATAGTGCAAAGAGACAGAACCAATGTCAAAGTCTAGACATTGTAGCTCCGAGCGTATTTGGAGGATGTAGTGTGCAGCAAGATGTCCAGCACTCTGAGATGGTCCTGTCTGAGAACTAACGCTCACTCTGCCCCCTTCCCTTCACTGGTCTCATAGTCACCGAGTTATTCGGTATGGAAACATTTTAATCGTTTAATAGTATCGCAGTCTGTGTGTGATTTAATGATTATATTATATTATCTGTGAGATCATTGCACCTTCCTTATTCCTCCCCGCCCTACCATCCTTTCCCCTCTAACCCCTGCCCCCCCCCCCCCCCCCAAAGCTTTCTTCCATGCTTGTCCCCAACTTCTGTGGCCATTCCAGCCCTCCCTCACTCTGCCCTGCCCTACTCATGCCACGGGTCAATTGTCATCCTTTACTGTATTTCCACAGACTAGTTCGATAGTCTTTTATTGTCACGTGTATCGGTCACGGTCCAGTGATTTGTGAATTACACGCCTCTAGCTTTTCATTGTACCGTGGTAAACGTGACACTAACCTCAACTAAACGCATCTTCCGCCCTCTGCAACCCTTTGCCTTTCCTCTCCTGCCTTCTCCTCCTTTCTCCGACCTTATCCCTTGTTGCAATTCCTTGCACTTCCCTACACATTCTTACACCTCACTCCCCCACACTCCCACCACCGACTGTGTTTGGGCTGCTCTTCCCTTCCCCTCTCTCACATTCCCCCCCCACCAGCTCACAGAACATGGCCCAAGCTGTCCACACAGAAGGGTCCCAACCCGAAACGTCAATAGACAATAGACAATAGGTGCAGGAGCAGACCATTCGGCTGGCCATCCCCAATCAGTACCCCGTTCCTGCCTTCTCCCCATATCCCCTGACTCCGCTATTTTTAAGAGCCCTATCTAGCTCTCTCTTGAAAGCATCCAGAGAACCTGCCTCCACCGCCCTCTGAGGCAGAGAATTCCACAGACTCACCACTCTCTGTGAGAAAAAGTGTTTCCTCGTCTCCGTTCTAAATGGCTCACCCCTTATTCTTAAACTGTGGCCCCTGGTTCTGGACTCCCCCAACATCGGGAACATGTTTCCTGCCTCTAGTGTGTCCAAGCCCTTAACAATCTTATATGTAACAAATGTCATGCCGCCCGACCCGCTGAGTTACTCCAGCACTTTGTGCCCATCTGCGGTGTAAACCGGCATCTGCAGTTCCTCTCTGCCCACGAGGTCCGTGCCAAACATGATGCCAAATTAAACCGGTCTTCTCGGTTTGCACGTGGTCCACCCCCCCATTCCCTGCAAGTGTGAATGTCCTTGTTCTATCTGGGGTTAATGACAACAAAACACTCTTGGCTCTCTATCCTGTTGAAAAGCCTCTGACACCACCATGGCATCTGCCTCCACCACCACCCCTGGCAACACGTCACGCGTAACCAACACACTCTGTATGAAAACCAAACTTGTCCCACACATCTCCGTCCAACTTCCCCCCCCCCCCCCTCATCTTCAAGCCATGCCCTCTAGTCTTCAGCATTTGTGCCCTGCGGTAAAATGTTCTGACTATGCCCCGTTTTATACACCACTATCAGGTTTCCCCTCAATCTCCGGCCCTCCAGAGATACCAATCTAAGTGTGTCCAGCCTCTCCCTGTATCTAACACCCTCTAATCCAGGCATCATCCTGGTGAACCTCCTCTGCACCCTCTCCAAAGCCTCCACATGCTTCCTGTAATGGGGGCGTCCACAACTGCACGCAGTCCTCCAATTACAGCCCGACCCAAGTCCGATAGAGGTGCATCGTGACCTCCTGACTCTTGGACCGATGAAGGCAAGCGTATCACGTGCCCTCTTTTCCGCTCTTATCTCGCTTGTGTTCCTCGCTCTCCACTTACCCCTCCCACCCCTCTCCATTTCCTCCTGGGTGTGCCCCCCCCCCCCCCCCCCCCCCCCCCCCCCCCCCCCCCCTCCCCCACCTCCACCTCCCCCCGGGACCCTGTGACTGACGTGTCCCCTCTGTGTCCCGCACAAGGTTTCATCGAGGATGAGGACGTGAAAGCCATGCTCCGGGGCAGCTACCTGCAGAAGATCAAGTCGAGCTCGTGGATGAAGTCCCGATTCTACAAGCTGCAGGAAGATGTTCGCACCGTGTGGTACGACTCCCAGAAGATCCTGAAATCGGCCAGGAGCCAAATCTGTGAGTGCCACGGGCCACGGTTGGGAGGATGGAGGGAAGGGGAGGATTACTGAAGCACCCTGCCAAGGGGGCACGTGCATCCCTTCCTCGTCCCCGCTAGCGACCCGGCTGCTGTCGGTCCGTGTGTGGAGTTTGCACGTTCTCCCTGTGACCACGGGGGCTGGGTTTCTTCCGGTTTCTCTCCCGCGTTCCACAGTTGGTCGGTTGACGGTCAGCTGTAAGTGTAGGGAACGTGTTTGGGAATCTGGGAATGTGTGGGGAATGAAATGGGATCGGTGTCTCCAGGAGACCGGGCGAGTGGGCCTGCAGTGGCGTGGAGCGGTGGAGCTGCAGCGGTGGGCACTGCAACTTGGCTCGCCCAGGCCAACCCAGCAACACCACCAGGACAACGGGCCCTTGTAGCTCGGCTACACTTAAAGCAACCTGGCCTTTGAAACTGGCGTTAAAACCTGCCCACTCTTGAATATGGTCTCATATTAACACTCTGGGATTGTGTTTACATATAGTGATAATTTCCTGACTTGTATACAAAAAAAATAATTTTGCTGTACCTCGGTACAATAGACAATTGGTGCAGGAGGAGGCCATTTGGCCCTTCGAGCCAGCGCCGCCATTCAATGTGATCATGGCTGATCATCCACAATCAGTACCCCGTTCTTCCCTTCTCCCCATATCCCCTTGACTCCGCTATTCTTAAGAGCCCTATCTAACTCTCTTGAAAGCATCCAGAGAATCGGCCTTCACCGCCCTCTGAGGCAGAGAATTCCACAGACTCACCACTCTCTGTGAGAAAAAGTGTTTCAGATTCAGATTCAGATTCAATTTTAATTGTCATTGTCAGTGTACAGTACAGAGACAACGAAATGCATTTAGCATCTCCCTTGAAGAGCGACATAGCAAACGATTTCCTCGTCTCCGTTCTAAACGGCCTACTCCATATTCTTATACTGTGGCCCCTGGTTCTGGACTCCCCCAACATCGGGAACATGTGATAATCTAGAACAATTCAACCATTGGGAGGGGGGGTGGTTGCGTGGTGGTGGGCAAGGGCTCGTTACTGTGGTGTTAGACTCAACACTGTGAGTGTAATGGGAAGGTGTTTCGTTTAGTTTATTGTCACGTGTACCGAGGTACAGTGAAACGTTTTATGTTCAGCGCGGAAAGACGACACATATGATTACAATCCCACAGTGTACAGATACAGAATGAAGGGAATAATGTCTGGTGCAAGATAAAGTCCAGTTATAGCTGAATAAAGATAGTCTGAGGCAAAGACCCTCTAGCGAGCAAGATGGCCCACTCGACGATATAGACGTAGTATGGTCACGGGCAGATTCATGGGTGATTTTCGGCCCCATTTCCGTAACCGGCTTCCGTCTCCGCACCAAAGATCCCATCATAGCGGAGCAAAGATACTAGTGCGGAGACGGAAACCGGTTACGGAAACATCCTCGTAAAAATCAAAGTTATTTGGTAAAAATCTTCTCATTTTCAGAATTATAATTTATTAACACAAACTGTTCCCCCGCAACGTTGATTACACTGTCGGGTCGGGTCGGGTCGGGTTACTGAAATGGATGAAAAAAAGGCCCAGGTTCCGCTCCGTTGCGTACTACACGTCAGCCCATTGCAGTTAGCAGCAGTGGTCTATCTTTGCTCCGCTATAGGATCTTTGGTCTGAGGGTCTTCAATGAGGTCGATGGGAGGTCAGGACCGCTGTGTGGTTAGTTGTTGATGGGATGATTGAGTTACCTGGTTAACAGATGGGAAGAAACTCTCCCTGAGTTTGGAGGTGTGCGTTTTCACACAAGACAGGAAGCGTGGGATAGTGGGATGGGTTGCAGGGTGCGCATGGCCCAATACTCACTCAATGGTCTCAGATCAGGAAGCAGTGCAAGTGTGCGCCTCTCAGCAAGGACTCTAGCCCCTTCCAAGTGTGGGGACGGACACAGAGCAGTTAGCAGTGCGTAGGGACAGGTACATTGGCCCACAATGGCCACGTTGAATATAATGCCAAGATGAAGATTCAAGATTCAAGAGTCATGTGTCCCTGATAGGACATTGAAATTCTTGCTTTGCTTCAGCACAACAGAACAGAGTAGGCATTGGCTACAGAACAGATCAGTGTGTCCATATACCATTATATAAATATATACACACATGAATAAATAAACTGGTAAAGTGCAAATAAACAGATAATGGGCTATTAATGTTCAGAGTTTTGTCCGAGAAAGTTTAATAGCCAGATGGCTGTGGGGAAGTAGCTATTCCTGAACCTGGTAGTTGCAGTCTTCAGGCTCCTGTACCTTCTACCTGAAGGTAGCGGGGAGATGAGTGTGTGGCCAGGATGGTGTGGGTCCTTGATGATGCTGCCAGCCTTTTTGAGGCAGCAACTGCGATAGATCCCCTCGATGGTAGGGAGGTCAGAGCCGATGATGGACTGGGTAGATGAACCAACCTCTCCTGCCTGTACATGATCCAAACCCCCCATTCAATAGACAATAGACGATAGGTGCAGGAGTAGGCCCTTTGAGCCAGCACCGCCATTCAATGTGATCATGGCTGATCATCCACATTCAGTACCCCCCGTTATCAGTGATGAGATCAGTACCCTGCATATTCACATGTCTATCTAAAAGCTTTTTAAATGTCCCTATCATATCTGCCTCCTCCACCACAACCCCTGGCAGCACGTTCCAGGCACCCACCACCCTCTGTGTAAAAACACTATCCTCCGCACATCCCCTTTAAACTTTGCCTCTCTCGCCTTTGTCCTCTGGCCTTTGGCATTTCCATCCTTGGATAAAGGGTCTGGCTGTCTACCGTATCTATTGCTCCCATAGGTTTACACACTTCTATCAGGTCTCCACTCAACCTGCGGCGTTCCAGAGAAAACAATCCTCGTTTGTACAACAGTGATGCAAGGAACTGCAGATGCTGGTTCACAAAAAAAGGACACAAAGTGCTGGAGGAGCTGAGCGGGTCAGGCAGCATCTCTGGAGAACGTGGATAGGTGCCATTTCAGGGGTTGGGGCCAGCATCTGCAATTCCTCGTTCGGTTTAGTTTAGAGATACAGCGCGGAAACAGGGTCTTGGCCTGCCGAGTCTACACCGAGACCAACTGAGTTACTCCAGCACTCTGTGTCTTTTTTCCCCCAAGTCTGTCCAACCTCTCCTTGTGGGGAAAAAAGGCTTGCTCTGCACATCTCCTTTGACCTCTACTCCCCTGGCCTTAAACCTATACCCTCTAGTCTTCATATTTCCGTGCGGGGGAAAAGGTTATACCGTCTACGCTTCCTAAACCATGGTTTTAATGAAGTTATCTTTGCTGTGCAGCCAATCTGGATTCATGAAGCTTACAGACCCTTACTAGACAGGTGCAGTGGTTGAGAGGGTCACCTCCTTTAAGTTCCTCGGGACCACCATACATAAATCCCTATCATGGGAGCTCAACACCAGTCTCATGATCAGTAAGTGCCACCAGCGACTCCACTTCCCGCGGCAGCTTAAAAAATTCAGGGTCAGTCGACCAGCCATGACCCACTTCTATAGGTCTACCATAGAAAGCATGCTCACATTCTCTATGCTTGTCTGGTATGGTCACACAACCTCGCAGGATAAGACTCGGCTGGAGAGAATAGTGCGCCGAGCTTCTAAGATCATCGGTTGCAGCAGACTTCCCTCAGTGACATCACTTTACTCAACAAGACTCACCAGAAAGGCCCAAAAAAATCATAGCAGATCACTTTCACCCGGCACATTACCTCTTTAATCTCCTCCCATCAGGAAGGAGATATAGAAGCATTCAAAGTAAAACATCTCGCTTCAGAGACAGCGCCTACCTCCAAGCCATCAGATATTTGAATTTGCACTAATCACTTTGCACTTTCTTTTGCACTTGCACTTACGCTGCTGGGTACTGTCCTTCCTGTATATATTGTCCTTCATACGGTATTGCCTGTATTATTTAGTGGTGTGTGTGGTGGTTGTATTGTACTGTATTGTATCTATCTGAGAGCGAACAAGACACATTCCTATCAACTTGTTGACATGGCAATACATTTCTTGAATCTTGAATCTTGAATCTTGAATCATAGATAGGACAGGGATATGGGCCAAACGCGGACTTGTATAGCTGGGACATGTTGGCCGGTGTGAGCAAGTTGGGCCGAAGGGCCAGTTTCCACATTGTATCACTCAATGACTCTAAAGAGGCAGGGACTATCCCAACGTTTAAGGAACAGTTGGACAGGTACATGGATAGGACAGATTTGCGGGGATATGGACCAAACGCGGGCAGGCGGGACTACTGTAGATGGACATGTTGGCCGGTGTGGGCAAGTTGGGCCGAAGGGCCTGTTCCTACACTGTACCACTCCATGCGCCCATTCAGTCCACTGGCCCATGCTGTGAACACACTCTCACCTGCATGCCTTTCATTTACATTCTGCAGCTCCCCACGCATTGAATCATTCCCAGCCACTCCCTGTAATAAAGAGATTTATAATATCAGCTCATGGCTGGATTTCGTCATTAGTTTTATTAGAGAGCTGTGGAATGAGCTGTGCCGGTGAATCTGTGGAATTCTTTGCCACAGCAGGGTGTGGAGGCCAAGTCAGTGGATATATTTAAGGCAGAGATAGATTGATTCTTGATTAGTCCGGGTGTCAGGGGTTATGGGGAGAAGGCAGGAGAATGTGGTTAGGAGGGAGAGGTAGATCAGCCATGATTGAATGGCGGAGTAGACTTGATGGGCCGAATGGCCTAATTCTCCTGTCACTTATGATGTTATGATCTTATGAATGCAGACCTTTCTGTCCTGGGCCTCCTCCATGGCCAGATTGAGGACCATCGGAAATTGGAGGAGCAGCACCTCATATTCCGCTTGGGCAGTCTGCACCCCAGTGGTATGAACATTGACCTCTAATTTCAGGTAGTCCCTGCTTTCTCCTCTCCTTCCCAGCTCTCCCTCAGCCCTCGGGCTCCACCTCTTCCTTCCTCACATCAGACTGAAGAAGGGTTTCGACCCGAAACGTTGCCTATTTCCTTCACTCCATAGATGCTGCCTCACCCGCTGAGTTTCTCCAGCAATTTTGTCTACCTTCGATTTTGCAGCATCTGCAGTTCCTTCTTAAACAAGGAAATGCGTGCAGATACTGGCATGGTGAAAAAAACACAAAGTGCTGGAGGAACTCGGCGGGTCAGGCAGCGTCTGTGGAGGGAATGGACAGACAACGCTTCAGGTGGGGACCCTTCTTCAGACCGATTGTGGGTGGGGGGGAGAGAGGTGGGGGCATGACAAAGCCTGGCAAGTAAGATGGTGGATGCAGGTGACGTTTCAGATCGAAGAAGGGTCTCGGACCGAAACGTCACCCGTTCCTTCTCTCCAGAGATGCTGCCTGTCCCGCTGAGTAACTCCAGCATTTTGTATCTAGCGCAGGTGTGGACACATGGGTGGAGTAAGTGACAAAGGCTGGAGATGAAAAAGGCGATAAAATGGTGTTTGGGCAGGAGAGGAGGAGTGCAGTGTAAAACTAGAGGGAAGTGGATGGGTTGAAGGGCCTGGCGAAGGGTGTACGAGGAGTGGGATAGTTGGGTGGTGGAAGGTGAGGATCTGGGGAAGCCATGTACAGCACAGACACTGTGTGGCGAAGGGCCTGTCCCCGTGCTGTACTGCTCTGCATGTGTCCATTGCTTGGGCTGGCCAGCTCCCGCCGATGTGTGGGGCCTGACTGGCTGCAAGGAAGAATTTCATTGTTCTATCCGGGACATATGATAATAAGACACTCCTGACTCGTGGGCCCAGGAATAGGGGACATGAGACAGGGAGATGCTACTCTGGGCAGGAACCGGTTGTTCAAGCCGGGCCTGCTCACCGCCTCTGGCCTGGGCGGCACCTCTTCTGCATCTCTCTCTCTCCGTCTCTCTCTCTGTCTCTGTCTCTCTCTCTCTCTCTTTCCCTGTCTCTCTGTCTCTTTCCCTGTCTCTCTCTCTGTCTCTCTCGCTGTCTCTCTCCCTGTCTCTCTCCCTCTCTCTCTGTCTCTCTCCCTGTCTCTCTCTCTCTCTCTCTCTGTCTCTGTCTCTGACTCTCTCTCTCTGTCTCTCTCTCTCTCTCTCTCTCTCTCTCTCTCTCTCTCTGTCTCTCTCCCTCTCTCTCTCTCTCTCTCTCTCTCTCTCTCTCTCTCTCTCTCTCTCTCTCTGTCTCTCTCTGTCTCTCTCTTTGTCTCTCTCTCTCTCTCTCTCTCTCTCTCTCTCTCTCTCTCTCTCTCTCTCTCTCTCTCTCTCTCTCTCTCTTTCTCTCTCTCTCTCTCTCTCTCTCTCTCTCTCTCTCTCTCTGTCTCTCTCTCTCTCTCTCTCTCTCTCTCTCTCTCTCTCTCTCTCACTCTCTCTCTCTCTCTCTCTCTCTCTCTCTCTCTCTCTCTCTCTGTCTCTCTCTCTCTCTCTCTGCCTGTGTGTGTGTCTGTGTCTCTGTGTCTCTCTCTGTGTGTGTGTGTGTGTGTCTCTCTCTCTCTCTCTCTCTCTGTCTCTCTCTGTCTCTGTCTATCTCTGTCTGTCTCTCTCCCTGTCTCTCTCTCCCAGACAGTGTACAGGCCCAGTGCCTCGGGCTCGCTGTGCATGTGTGCTCCCTCCCTTCCACCACACCCAGGGGTGTGTTCCGCGGAGTGTGGATCGACGTTCCTGCAGGGACAGGTTACTGTAGAAGCTCGACAAAGCCGGGCAGGCTGCAGGAGTCAACGATCCAACCACCTTGCCCCAGCCTTACACTCCCAGAGTGATCCTTACCATCGAGATTATCCCCGCAGCTGCAGAATTGAAATGAAGGCACAGACATGATGGCAACAAACAGCAGGAGGTCTGGTGCTCTCTCAAATACACTGTTGTACAGCACGGAAACAGGCCCTTCTGCCCAACTTGCCCACGCCGACCAACATGCCCCATCTACACTAGGCCCACATGCCCGTGGTAGACCCAAGTCCCTCTAAACCTGTTCTATGCCTGTATTTTTAATGCAGAAATGGACAAATATTTGATTAGTACGGTTATCAGGGGTTATGGGGAGAAGGCAGGAGAATGGGGTTGAGAGCTGCTACGGTCAGGCAAACGCCTCCGTTGCCATGCGGTGAGAACGGAGAGGTTGAGAAGGAATTTCTTCCCAGAGGCCATTCGGACTGTAAACGCTATCTCACCAGGGACTAACTCTACTGAGTTTTTCCTTCCATTATTTATTATGTAAAAGAATATGTGTTATGATTGTGTTTATAGTTTGTTTTGGTTGTTTGTCTTTTGCACAAAAGTCCGCGAGCATTGCCACTTTCATTTCACTGCACATCTCGTATGTGTATGTGACAAATAAACTTGACTTGACTTGACTTGAGAGGGGAAGATAGATCAGCCATGATTGAATGGCGAAGTGGACTTGATAGGCCGGATTTTGCTCCTATAACATGAGCTTACCTGTCCAAATGCCTAAGGATAAGTCTTAAAGCCCTGTCCCACGGTACGAGTTCATTCCAAGAGCTCTCCCGAGTTTCCCCTGATTCCAACTCGGAGATTTACGTTAATGGCCACTCGTCGGTACTCGGGGCTCTCGTGGACATTTTCCAACATGTTGAAAAATCTTCACGAGTCTTCCCGTGCTTACCTGCCATTAGCGAGTCTTCCCGAGTACCTGCCGTTAGCGTTACGAGCCGCTAAGAGACGTCCCCGAGCTCCGACGTACCCGCTACGTTCATTCTCCGTGCTTACCACTAGTTTTTTAAAACTCGGGAGAGCTCTTGGAATGAACTCGTACTGTGGGACAGGGCTATTAGAGTTATACAACATGGAGCCCTTAAGCCTTTAAGCCAACCGGGTGCTCCGGTTTCCTTCTACATCTCAAAGACGGTGTGGGTTTGCAAGTTACAGGATTGGCTTCTTGGATGGGACAGTGGGATAACAGAACTTGTGTGAACGGGCGATCGATGGTCGGCATGGACTCGGTGAGCCGAATGGCCTGTTTCCATGCTGTATCTCTAAACCAAACCCTACAATGAGTCAAAGTTGCTCATGTTTCCTCCTTAAACATGGTGACAACCTGCAGATGGGATAATTAAGGAGATCAGGGTGGAAACAAGGAACTGCAGGTGCTGGTTTACCAAGGCAAGACACAGAGTGCTGGAGTAATGTCAGGCAGCATCCTTGGACAATAGACGCAGGAGTAGGCCATTTGGCCCTGTGAGACAGCACCGCCATTCAATGTGATCATGGCTGATCATCCCCAATCAGTACCCCAATCCTGCCTTCTCTCCATATCCCCTGACTCCGCTATCTTTAAGAGCCCTATCTAGCTCTCTCTTGAAAGCATCCAGAGAACCGGCCTCCATCGCCCTCTGAGGCAGAGAATTCCACAGACTCACCACTCTCTGTGAGAAAAAGTGTTTCCTCGTCTCTGTTCTAAATGGCTTACTCCTTATTCTTAAACTGTGGCCCCTGGTTCTGGACTCTCCCAACATCGGGAACATGTTTCCTGCCTCTAGCATGTCCAAGCCCTTAACAATCTTATATGTTTCAATGAGATCCCCTCTCATCCTTCTAAACTCCAGAGTGTACAAGCCCAGCTACTCCATTCTCTCAGCATCTGACAGTCCCGCCATCCCGGAAATTAACCTGGTAAATCTACGCTGCACCCCCTCAACAGCAAGAATGTCCTTCCTCAAATGGGGTAGATGCACAGAGTCTCTTGCCCAGAGTAGGGGAATCGAGAACCAGAAGACATAGGTTTAAGATGAAGGGGAAATATTTCATAGGAGCCTGAGGGGCAACTTCTTTACACAGAGGGTGCTGTGTATATGGAATGAGCTGCCAGAGGAGGTAGTTGAGGCAGGGACTATCATGATATTTAAATGACTCTTGGACTGTTACATGGGCGGTCACGGTGGCGCAGCGGTAGAGTTGCTGCCTTACAGCGAATGCAGCGCCGGAGACCCGGGTTCCATCCTGACTACGGGTCCTGTCTGTACGGAGTTTGTACGTTCTCCCCGTGACCTGCGTGGGTTTTCTCCGAGACCTTTGATTTCCTCCCACACTCCAAAGACGTGCAGGTTTTCAGGTTAACTGGCTTGGTGTAAATGTAAGATTTGTCCCTAGTGTGTGTGTGTGTAGGATGGTGTTAATGTGCGGGGATCGCTGGGCGGCGCGGACCCGGTGGGCTGAAACAGCTTGTTTCCATGCTGTATCTCTAAACTAAACTAAATAGCAAAGGTTTGGATGGATATGGGTCAGGAACAGCTAAGTGGGATTAGCTCGGTTAGGCAAGTGGGTTAGCATGGGCATGTAGGGCTGAAGAGCCTACTGTGTGTATCTATGTCCTTCCACAAATTAGGAGACCAAAACTTCAAACAATACTCCAGGTGAGGTCTCACCAGGGCCCTGTACAACTGTACAACCTAACCTGACACCTTTCAGATAATAATCTGCTTTCCTGTTCGTGCCACCAAAGTGGATAACCTAACATTTATTCACATTATACTGCATATGCCATGCATCTTCCCACTCACCCAACCTATCCAAGTCACCTTGCAGCCACATAGCATCCTCATTGCAGCTCACACTGCCACCGAGCTTTGTGTCATCCGCAAGCTTGGAGATGTTACATTTAATTCCCTTGTTTAAATCGTTAATATACATTGTAAATAATTGTGGTCTCAGCACTGAGCCTTGCGGCACCCCACTAGTCACTACCTGCCATTCTGTAAAGGCCCTGTTAATTCCTACTCTTTGCTTCTTGTCTGCCAACCAGTTCTCTATCCATGTCAATACCCTACCCCCAATACCATGTGCTCTAATTTTGCACACTAATCTCTTGTGTGGGACCTTGTCAAAGGCTTTTTGAAAGTCCAGATACACCACATCCACTGGCTCCCCCTTATCCATTCTACTTGTTACATCCTCAAATAATTCCAGAAGATTAGTCAAGTATGATTTCCCCTTCATAAATCCATGCTGACTTTGACTGATCCTGTCACTGCTTTCCAAATGTGCTGCTATTACATCTTTAATAATTGACTCAAGCATCTTCCCCACTACCGATGTCAGGCTAACTGGTCTATAATTCCCTGTTTTCTCTCTCCCTCCTTTCTTAAAAAGTGGAGTTACATTGGCTACCCTCCAGTCCACAGGAACTGATCCAGAGTCGAGAGAACATTGGAAAATGATCACCAATGCATCCACGATTTCTAGGGCCACCTCCTTGAGCACTCTGGGATGCAGACCATCAGGCCCTGGGGATTTATCTGCCTTCAGTCCCAACAGTTTACCTAACACCATTTCCTGACTAATGTGGATTCCCTTCAGTTCCTCCCTCCCACTAGATCCACGGTCCCCTAGTATTTCTGGGAGATTGTTTGTATCTTCCTTAGTGAAGACAGAACCAAAGTACTTGTTTAACTGGTCTGCCATTTCCTTGTTTCCCAATATAAATTCACCTGTCTCTGATTGTAGGGAACCTACTTTTGTCTTCACTAATCTTTTCCCTTCACATATCTAAAGAAGCTTTTACAGTCAGTTTTTATATTCCCTGCAAGTTTTCTTTCATGCTCTATTTCCCCCTCTTAATTAACCCCTTTGTCCTCCTCAGTTGAATTCTAAATTTCCCCCAGTCCTCCAGTTTGCTGCTTCCTCTGGCTAATTCACATGCCTCTTCTGTGGATTTAACACTATCCTTAATTTCCCTCGTTAGCCACAGTTGAGCCGCCTTCCCTGTTTTATTTTTTCGTCAGACAGGGATGAACAATTTTTGTAAGCCATCATGCTGTCTTCAAATCTTTGCCATTGCATCTCCACCGTTAACCCTTTAAGTATAATTTATCTAGCCAATTCCCATCTCATACCTTCTAAGTCTCCTTTCTTTAAGTTGCGGACCCTCCGTGTCACTCTCCATCCTAATGCAGAATTCCACCATATTGTGGTCACTGTTCGTAACAAGAGGAGTTGAGGTTAGGAGCAAAGAGGCCCTTCTGCAGTTGTACAGGGCCCCAGTGAGACCACACCTGGAGTATTGTGTGCAGTTTTGGTCTCTAAATTTGAGGAAGGACATTCTTGCTATTAAGGGGGTGCAGCGTAGGTTCACCAGGTTAATTCCCGGGATGGTGGGACTGTCATAGAAACATAGAAACATAGAAAATAGGTGCAGGAGTAGGCCATTCGGCCCTTCGAGCCTGCACCGCCATTCAATATGATCATGGCTGATCATCCAACTCGGTATCCCGTACCTGCCTTCTCTCCATACCCTCTGATCCCCTTAGCCACAAGGGCCACATCTAACTCCCTCTTAAATATAGCCAATGAACTGGCCTCAACTACCCTCTGTGGCAGAGAGTTCCAGAGATTCACCACTCTTTGTGTGAAAAAAGTTCTTCTCATCTCGGTTTTAAAGGATTTCCCCCTTATCCTTAAGCTGTGACCCCTTGTCCTGGACTTCTGTCATATCTTGATAGAATGGAGTGGCTGGGCTTGTATACACTGGAAATTATTGTGGTCACTGTTGCCCAAGGGGCCTTGCACAATAAGATCGCCAACTAATCCTCATTTCACAATATCCAGTCTAGGGTGGCCTGCCATCTAGTTGGTTCCTCCACATATTGGCTTCGAAAACCATCCCGTTTACACTCCAGGAATTCCTCCTACTCAGCGCTGTTACCAACTTGGTTGGCCCAATCTATATGTAGATTAAAGTCACCCATGATAACTGCTGTACCTTTGTGACACGCATTGCCAATTTCCTGCTTAATGCTCTCCCCAACCTCCCTACTGCAGTTTGGTGTTCCCTACACAACTTGCCCTTGGCTATTACGCAGTTCTACCCATACAGATTCTACAGCATCCAAGCTAATATCTCCCCTTACTATTGCATTCATCTCCTCTTTAACCAACAATGCCACCCCACCTCCTCTTCCTTTCTGTCTATCCTTCCCGAATATTACCCCTGCATGTTGAGCTCCCAGCCTTGGTCACCCTGGAGCCTCGTCTCCGTAATCACAACTATATCGAGAAGGGTCTCGACCCGAAACGCCACCTATTCCGTTCCTCCAGAGATGCTGCCTGACCGGCTGAGTTACTCCAGCATTTTGTCTGCATCTTCCTAGCCATTAAACATTCCCCCCCTATCACCTTATAGCTATGCCCTCTAGAGTTGGACATTTCCACCCTGGGAATAAAAGGTTCTCGTTGTCTACCCTCTCTATGCCGGGGAAAGAGTTGTTGTTAGTTGGTTACCTTGTTTGGCGCAAGTTGACCTTGATTTGGTAGAGGCAATGATATCAGGGCAGCACGGTGGCTCAGCGGTGGAGTTGCTGCCTCACAGCTCGAGATGGGGAGGAGGGAGATTGCAACCTTCACGTGGTCCGCCCTGTTTCGACGAATGCAATCAACCTGGCGTGCACAATTAAATAAGATCAAATAGAACAAGTTGTCCTACAACTTTAGGCTTTAGTGCACGCCATACGCAAGAAGAAGAAGAAGCTCCAGAGATCCAGGTTCAATCCTGACTTTGGCTGCTGTCTGTAAGGAGTTTGTACGTTCTCCATGTGACGTGCATGGGTTTTCTCCGGGTGCTCCGGTTTCCTCCCACACTCCAGGTTTGTACGTTAATTGGCTTGGTATAATTGTAAATCGTCCCTAGTGTGTAGGATAGTGTTAGTGTGTGGGGATCACTGATCGGCGCGGACTTGGTGGGCCGAAGGGCCTCTTTCAAGGCTGTATCTCTAACAACAAGGGACGTGCCACAGCAGCAATTCGATATGTGTGCAGCATGAGGATTGGGTACATACATATATACATACACACATATATCTATCTATCTATCTATCTATCTATCTATCTATCTATCTATCTATCTATTAATATATAAAACTCAAACCCATCCGTCCGCCTGCAGTACGGATCCCTTCCTGCCTTTTGATTCGTTGACGGCTGCTCCTTCCTATCAGCTTCCAACACACTTCGAAACAAAGTTGCAAGACAGGAACACACTGAACTTTTCACTGCTGCAGCAGGCAGGGGAGGTGCAATTGAGGGAGGCAGGGGAGTGCTGGAAACTTACATTTGGCAACGGCTTCAGTTCCATTGGAGGAGACGGGTGCATGGTGGAATATTGGGTTGGGGGAATCGCACCATTGGGGGAGCAGACCCAACGGGTCTGCACTTGGTCTAGTTAATATATAAAACTCAAACCCATCCGTCCGCCTGCAGTACGGATCCCTTCCTGCCTTTTGATTTGTTGACGGCTGCTCCTTCCTATCAGCTTCCAACACACTTCGAAACAAAGTTGCAAGAGAGGAACACTGAACTTTTCACTGCTGCAGCAGGCAGGGTAGGTGCAATTGACGGAGGCAGGGGAGTGCTGGAAACTTACATTTGGCAACGGCTTCAGTTCCATTGGAGGAGACGGGTGCATGGTGGAATATTGGGTTGGGGGAATCACACCATTGGGGGAGCAGACCCAATGGGTCTGCACTTGGTCTAGTTATTATATAAAACTCTGTGGCTGCCGCCTGCCGTCCGTCCGGCTGCCGGCTGCCTTTCTTCCTTTTGATTCGTTTCCATCGTGTGATGTCACAATGCCCAATACACTCCTTCCTATCAGCTTCCAACACACTTCAAAACAAAGTTGCAAGACAGGAACACTCTGAACTTTTCACCTCAATGGAATATCACAGCAAGTGCTTCAACAGGAGGGGGAGGGCCAATTGGTATTGCAATTGGAACTGCTGCAGCAGGCAGGGGAGGTGCAATTGGAATTTTTTTTTAATCCACTGCTGAGGGAGGCAGGGGAGTGCTGGAATCTTACATTTGGGGACGGCTTCAGTTCTGTTGGAGGAGACGGGTGCATGGTGGAATATTGGGTTGGGGGGTCACACCTTTGGGTCTGCACTTGGTCTAGTATATATATACTGGGCATTTCATTCTAGATTCCTTCTTTAAATCCCATCCTCGCCTCCGTTGCCTAACACCAGTGTAGGCTAGCGGAATCAAGGGATATGGGGGAAAAGCAGGAATGGGGTACAGACTGTGGATGATCAGCCATGATCATATTGAATGGTGGTGCTGGCTTGAAGGGCCGGATGGCCTCCTCCTGCAACTATTTGTATCCTGTTTATATCAATGGGACAATGGTGGAGAGGGTCAAAAACTCCAAATTCCTGGGCGTGCATATTTCCAAAGATCTCTCCTGGACCCAGAACACTGATGCAATTGTAAAGAAAGCACATCAGCGCCTCTACTTCCTGAGAAGATTACGGAGAGTCGGTTTGTCAAGGAGGATTCTCCTGAACTTCTACAGGTGCACAGTAGAGAGCATACTGACTGGCTGCATCGTGGCCTGGTTCGGCAACTTGAACGTCAGGAGCGGAAAAGACTGCAAAAAGTTGTGACCACTGCCCAGTCCATCATCGGCTCTGACCTCCCCACCATCGAAGGGATCTATCGAAGTCGCTACCTAAAAATGGTGGCCAACATCATCAAAGACCCACACCAGCCTGGCCCCACACTCATTTCACCGTTGCCATCGGGGAGGAGGTACAGGGGCCTGAAAACTGTAACGTCCAGGTTCAGGAACAGCTCCGTCATGTACTATGTTTACACATTGTGTTGTGCTGTAGCAAGCAAGAATTCCATTGCCCTATCTGGGACACGTGACAACTCTCTTGATTCTTGGTTTTCCGTGTTTCTAATTGCAGCCCTTGTGGGCGGTAGGAGAGGGTGCACCACCCATGGCAACTGGGCCGTGCCAGACTGTGGTTCACAGATTTGCCACGTCTGTGAATTGATGCAGCACAGTGGCGCCGCTGGTAGAGCCGCTACTCACAGCGGCAGAGGCTCAGCTTCCATCCTGACCTCGGCTGCTGCCTGTGTGTGGAGTTTGCACTTCCTCGTTCTGTGACCGTGTGGGTTTCCTCCGGCTGCTCCGGCTTCCCTCCCAACGTCCCAAAGACCTGTAGGCTTGTTGGTTCATTGACCTTGTAAATCACCCCCTAGCCTAGTGTGTAGGGAGCGGATGCTGAAAGTGGAATAACATGGGAAGACACAAAGTGCTGGAGTAACTCCGCGGGTCAGGCCCACAGCCCTGGAGAACATGGCAGCGTGAAGTTCATGGTTGGCACTAATTGTAGGAAAAAAGTAACTGCAGATGCTGGTTTATACACAAACGGCACAAAGTGCTGGAGGAACTCCGCGGGTCAGGCAGCATCTCCAGAGAACATGGATAGACGACTTTTCGGGTCAGGACCCTTTTTCAGTACTTTGTGTCCTTTTGGGACTGGTCGAAGGAGAGAGGAAGCTGGGGGGGGGACGGGGGACTAGTCTGATGAGTGATAGGTGGATACATGTCCCTTCTGGCTGAATAATATAGTACTAGTGTGAACACGTGATCAATGGTCGGCATGGATGGTGATGTATCTCTAAAACTATGCGTATGTATACATCACTGGGATGGAGTAGCTCTTTCATGTTTCCAAGCTGGTGTGTGTGTGTGTGCGTGCGTGTGTGCGTGCGTGTGTGCGTGTGTGTGTGTGCGTGCGCACGTGTGAGTGCGTTTGTGTGTGTGTGTGTGCGTGAGTGTGTGTGTGTGTGTGTGCGTGTGCGTGTGTGTCTATTTGTGTGAATTCAGCGAACTCGGTCAGGAAACCTGGTTGCCTATGATATGATAACTCTTGTTAGTATGTGACATTCATTTGTGTTTTTTTAGTTTTTGAGATATCGCATGGCAACATCAGTTTGGAAACATTCAAGGCCGCTCCAATCCACCCTCATATCTGCCTTTTTAGTTTAGTTTGGAGACATGGGCCCTTCAGCCCAATGAGCCCATTCAGGGCTGGAGTAACTCAGCGGGTCAGGCCATCTGGTGTTCCACAGAGTGCTGGAGTAACTCAGGGGGTCAGGCAGCATCTGAGGAGAACATGGATAGGTGACGTTTCACAGAGTGCTGGAGTAACTCAGCGGGTCAGGCAGCATCTGTGGAGAACTGGAGTAACTCACGTTTCACAGAGTGCTGGGAGTAACTCAGCGGGTCAGGCAGCATCTGTGGAGAACATGGATAGGTGACGTTTCACAGAGTGCTGGAGTAACTCAGCGGGTCAGGCAGCATCTGTGGAGAACATGGATAGGTGACGTTTCAGGTTGGGACCCATCTATTTAGGGTCCCAACCCGAAATGTGAATCTGAAGAAGGGTCCTGATCTGAAACGTCGCCTCTGCAAGTTCTCCAGAAATGCTGCCTGACCCGCTGAGATACTCCAGCATTCTGTGTTTTTTTTTTTTGTAAAGCGGCATCTGCAGTTCCCAGCATCCAAGTGATAGATGCACACATTTGATTAGCAGGGAGGTGAACAAATATGGAGGCAAAGGGAGACACGGAGACTGAAGGGTGTTGATAAGAGGATTGAAAGAGGAGCAAAATGCAAAGGTTTTCAGAAAATCTCAGATAATAATCTATAGACACAAAGTGCTGGAGTAACTCAGGAGGTCAAAGCTGGCCCAGGGAGTTACTCCAGCACTCTGTGCCTTTTTTTATAAACCACCATCTGCAGTTTCTTGTTTCTCCAACAAACGATACAAATATTGTGTTTTTGCAGATCTACCTGCACTGCCCTTTAGTGAGCCGTTTACCTCACCGTTCCAACCCAAAACGTCACCCATTCCCCCTCTCCAGAGATGCTGCCTGACCCCGCTGAGTTACACCAACATTTTGTGTCTACCTTTGGTATAAACCAGCATCCGAGCAGTCCCTCCCCGCACGCCTTTGGTTTAGCCTCCATGGTGCCCTGTAAGGAATCATTCAGTCTGAAGAAGGGACCCGACCCGAAACGTCACCTCTCCACGTTCCCTAGAGGCGCTGCCTCACCCGCTGAGCTCCCCAAGACTCGTTGAGCCTTTCCTTGGTAAAACAGCATCTTGCGTCTACATGGGCTGGTGAGCATTCACGGGCAGCCACGGTGTGAAGGCGGTGTGGATGATTCTGACGTGTGAAACCTTTGCTGATCCCAGTCAGTGATGTACAGCTGCTGACTGGGGCAGTGCAACACCGTCTTATCTCCGTGGGGTAGGGGTGACAAGCAAGGGGGTCAAGATTCATGTCAGTACCAAGGCGCCCCTTCTAGGAATGTTTCAATGGTTCTTTAATGTCACATGGACTAATTCATTTTTTTCATACAATTCAGTTAAAAAAAAAATCCTACTAAACAAAGGCACAATCATGAATGAACAAAAATGTATTGTCACATGTGACAAGTCACCGTGATATTCACCCAAGGTGTGCAAACAGTCGCCACAGTCTCCAAGGACCTTAAGTGGGGGGCTACCATCGACTCCACAGTCAAAAAGGCACAACAGAGGATGTACTTCCTGCAGCAGCTGAGGAAGCACAATCTGCCACAGGCAATGATGGTCCAATTCTATACGGCCATCGTAGAGTCTGTCCTCACCTTCTCCATCATGGTCTGGTTTGGCTCAGCCACCAAGCACGACACCCGGAGGCTGCAGTGAATCGTCCGATCAGCTGAGAAGGTTATTGGCTGCAACCTTCCCTCCATTGACGAACTGTACACTGCAAGGGCCAGGAAGCGAGCGGGCAAGATCATCTCTGACCCCTCTCACCCTGGCCACAAACTCCTTGAATCACTTCCCTCTGGAAGGCGACTCCGGACTGTCAATGCTGCCACAGCCAGACATAAAAACAGCTTTTTTCCACGAGTAGTAGCTCTACCTAAGAAGCCATTTAGAACGGAGACGAGGAAACACTTTTTCTCACAGAGAGTGGTGAGTCTGTGGAATTCTCTGCCTCAGAGGGCGGTGGAGGCAGGTTCACTGGATGCTTTCAAGAGAGAGCTAGATAGGGCTCTTAAAAATAGCGGAGTCAGTGGTTATGGGGAGAAGGCAGGAACGGGGTACTGATTGGGGATGATCAGCCATGATCACATTGAATGGCGGTGCTGGCTCGAAGGGGCCAATGGCCTACTCCTGCACCTATTGTCTATTGTCTACTCAATAACCAAAAATCTGTAGCCTCCTTGTGCTCTGGTATTTTATTTAATGCACATGTTTAATCGATAATGTTTTATTATTAATGTTTAATGTTTTATGTGTCATTCCTAACTGTCAATGTATGTCATGTTGTCACTTGTGGGCAGAGCACCAAGGCAAATTCCTTGTATGTGAATACTTGGCCAATAAACATATTCACATAACGGGTGCTGACACAGCTACAAGGATTCAATTTCAACACAATTTGAACACATCCCATTTGTGCCCCCCAGCTTAGTTCTCAGTGGTTCCCCCACACTGGGTCCTCCTATTTTCTCCCCAAGAGTTGAGTTTAGTTTATTGCTGTCTCTTGTACCGAGGTACGGTGAAAAGCTTTTGTTGCGTGCTAACCAGTCAGCGCAAAGACTATACAAGATTACAATCGAAACATCCACAGTGTACGGGTTACAGGATAGAGGGAATAACGGGATAATGTTTACTGCAAGATAAAGCCAGTAAAGTCCGATCAAAGATAGTCCGAGGGTGCCAGTGGGGTAGATAATAGCTCAGGACTGCTATGTAGCTGCTGGTACAATGGTTCAGTTGCCTGATAACAGCAAGAGTATAAGAATAGTGGATTACACTGAGTGCAAAGAGCCGCCATGCTTCAGCAGAGAAACTCAGTGGGTGCAGCAGCATCTATGGAGCGAAGGAAATAGGCAACGTTTCGGGCCGAAACGTTGCCTATTTCCTTCGCTCCACAGATGCTGCTGCACCTGCTGAGTTTCTCCAGCTTTTTTGTGTACCTTCCACCTATCACTTGTCTGAACATGGGTCCCAAAACGTCACCTATCCACGTTCCCTCCCGAGGTGCCGCCTGTCCCGCTGTTACTCCAGCACTTTGTGCCTTTTGTGTATTAACCAGCAGCTGCAGTTCCTTCTCTGACTAGTTCTCCCCTCCCCTACTGTGACCCATTTTACCCACACACAAAAAACATTTGGACAGGTACATGGGTAGAACAGGTGTAGAGGGATATGGGCCAAACGCAGGCAGGTGGGACTAGTGGCAGATGGGGCATGTTGGGCGGCGTGGGCAAGTTGGGTCGAAGGGAACGTTTCCACTCCAGCATTTTGTGTCTTATCTTCAGTTTAAACCAGCATCTGCAGTTCCTTCCTGCACAGAAAGTAGGGATGGTGGGACTGTCATATGAGGAAAGATTTGAAAAGACTAGACTTGTATTCACTGGAGTTTAGAAGGATGGGAGGGGGGATCTTATAGAAACATATAAAATTATAAAAGGACTGGACAGGCTAGACGCAGGAAAAAAATGTTCCCAATGTTGGGCGAGTCCAGAACCAGGGGCCACAGTCTTAGAATAAAGGGGAGGCCATTTAAGACTGAGGTGAGAAAAACATTTTCACCCAGAGAGTTGTGAATTTGTGGAATTCCCTGCCACAGAGGGCAGTGGAGGCCAAATCACTGGATGGATTTAAGAGAGAGTTAGATAGAGCTCTAGGGGCTGGTGGAGTCAAGGGATATGCGGAGAAGGCAGGCACGGGTTATTGATTGGGGATGATCAGCTATGATCACAATGAATGGCGGTGCTGGTTCGAAGGGCTGAGTGGCCTCCTCCTGCACCCATTGTCTATGTTTCCATGTCTATGACAAGTTGGGCAGTTTCATATTCAGATTCAGATTCAGATTCAGATTCAATTTAATTGTCATTGTCAGTGTACAGTACAGAGACAACGAAATGCAGTTTGGGCCGAAGGGCCTGTTTCCATGCTGTGTGATTCTCTGCCTCTATGACCTGTCGTCCTCTCTCTCTCTCCCCGCTGCAGTCTCGATCGATGACATCCAGGAGGTGCGGCCCGGCCACCAGTCGGAGGGCATGCAGCGCTACGCCATGGAGATCCCCACCGACCGCTGCTTCACCGTCATCTTCAAGGGCAGGAAGAAGAACCTGGACCTGGTGGCCAGCGACGCCAAGGAGGCCCTGCACTGGATCGATGGCCTCACCAAGCTGAAGAAGAGGGACTCCACCATGAACAAGCAGGAGCGGCTCGACCAGTATCCTTCACTCACACGGCACTGGCTTCATGCCACAGATACAGCATTCAAACAGGCCCTTCGGCCCATCCAGCCCCTGACAGAAACCAGGGGGATAAGGTTGCCCCTGGGCTGCACAGTGCCACAGCTGCCTTCTAGCCCTATCCCAGTGTACGAGTTCATTCAAGTGCTCTCCCGAGTTTAAAATAATCAAACTCGCTGCTTTTACAGCCCTGTCCCACGGTGCAAGTTCATTCCAAGAGCTCTCCCGAGTTTAAAAACAAAATCAAACTCGTGGTAAGCACGGAGAATGAACGTAGCGGGTACGTCGGAGCTCGGGGACGTCTCTTAGCGGTTCGTATCGCTAACGGCAGGTACTCGGGAAGACTCGCTAACGGCAGGTAAGCTCGGGAAGACTCGTGAAGATTTTTCAACATGTTGAAAAATGTCCACGAGAGCCCCGAGTACCGACGAGTGGCCATTACCGTAAATCTCCGAGTTGGAATCAGGGCAAACTCAGGGGAGAACTCTTGGAATGAACTCGTACAGTGGGACAGGGGTTTTGCCGCTCTAGAGACCCCGGTTCAATCCTGACTGCGGGTGCTGTCTATGAGGTGTTTGCACGATATCCCTATGAATGCGTGGGTTTTCTCCGGGTGCTCCGGCTTCCTCCCACATCCCAAAGACCTGCGAGATTGTGGGTCTAAATGGCCTCTATAAATTAGCCCCCAATGTGTAGTTAGTTGATGCACAACAGGATAACATAGAACTAGGGTGAACAAGTGATCGCTGGTCGGCACGGGCTCGGTGGGCAGAAGGGCCTGTTTCCATGCTGTATCTCTAAACTAACCTGGAGCACCTGTTGGAAACCGCACTCTCACTGAGAGAACGTGTAAACTCCACAGAGACAGTGTCCAATGGCAGGATCATGAGGGGGATAGATAGGGAAAATGCACTGGCTTTACCCCAGTGTTGAGGGAAGCAAGAACTGGACGACATGGAGTTAAGATGGGAGGGAAACAAATTAATAGGAACCTCAGAGGCATCTTTTTCCCCAGATCTCTGGAGCTGTTAGGCAACAGGTATCTCACTATTATCTCGAATGAAATAAAGTTTAGTCCAGCTTACAGATACAGTGCGGAAACAGGCCCATCGGCCCACCGAGTCCGCGCCGACCAGGGGTAAACCATTTAGAACAGAGATGAGGAAATACTATTTCACACAGTCTGTGGAATTCTCTGCCACAGAGGGCGGTGGAGGCCGGTTCTCTGGATGCTTTCAAGAGAGAGCTAGATAGGGCTCTTAAAAATAGCGGAGTCAGGGGATATGGGGGAAAGGCAGGAACGTGGTACTGATTGTGGATGATCAGCCATGATCACATTGAATGGCGGTGCTGGCTGGAAGGGCCGAATGGCCTCCTCCTGTACCTATTGTCTATTGTCTATAAACTTATGCCTTCTAATGTTTGAATCCCCAGCCCTGCGAAAAAGACTGGGCATTCACCTAATATAATCTCCCTGACATCTCTACAAGAGCTCTGTACTTGTAATAATAATAAATTAAACTAAACTAAACTAACCTTGGCCAGATTCAGCCAATCTCAAAAATGAACTAACATCACAAGGTTTTGTTTATTGTCATGTGTACCGAGGTACAGTGTTTTTGTTGCGTGCTATCCAGTCAGCGGGAAGACAATACATGATTACATCAAGCCGTCCACAGTGTACAGATACACAATAAAGGATATAATGTTTAGTGCAAGATAAAGTCAGGTAAAGTCCGATTAAAGATAGTCCGAGGGTCTCCAATGAGGTAGATGGGAGGTCAGGACCGCTCCACCAGTTGGTGGTAGGATGGTTCAGTTGCCTGATAACAGCTGGGATGAAACTGTCCCTGAATTTCAAGAGAGAACTAAATAGGGCTCTTAAAAATAGCGGAGTTAAGGGATATGTGGAGAAGGCAGGAACGGGGTACTGATTGTGGATGATCAGCCATGATCACATTGAATGGCGGTGCTGGCTCGAATGGCCGATTGGCCTACTCCTGCAGCTATTGTCTATTGTCTGTTGTTTATCTGGAGGTGTGCGTTTTCATACTTCTGTACAGATTCAGATTCAATTTTAATTGTCATTGTCAGTGACAATGTACCTCTTGTCCGATGGGAGAGGGGAGAAGAGGGAGTGACCGGGGGTGAGACTGGTCCTTGATTATTGTTGGAGTAACTTGTGTCATCGCAGCGTTCGATGGGTTTAACAAACCCCAGCTCCGTAGAAACCCACAGTGTGCACAGCGATGTGATCCAGCCACCTGGCCCTGATTGATCAAAGCTCCCCTGGATCCCGGCCAAACTCTGCACGGAGCCTTGCTCTGTTTACTACCCACGGCACTTTGTCCTGAGCCGGCCATCCCTGCCGTGTGAGGCCTGGAGTGAGGAGGTCACACGATCTCTCAGCGGCTATGGCAACAGGGTGGAGGGTTGCTGGGCTAGGTCTCATCTTCACCATCCTAACCCACTTGCGGAGGGTCGTGAGTTCACGTCCCGTGTCAGGGATCGGACCATTTTAGTTTAAAGTACAAAGTTGATTTGGGTTGAAATGAATTGAGTTGAATTGAGTTGTATTGAGAGTGGAATTAAATTGTTTAGTTTACTCAAGACGTCATACAGTGTTGAAACAGGCCCTTCGGCCCAACTTGCTGCTGACATGTTGCGGAAATTACAAAGTGCTGGAATAACTCAGCAGGTCAGGCAGCATCTGTGGGGGCAATGGATAGGTGATATTTCAGGTCGGGACCCTTCTCCATTCCCTCCACAGATGCGGCATGACCTGCTGAGTTACTCCAGCACTTTGTCTGTTACTCAATATCCAAGCATCTGCACTTCCTTGTGTCTCCTTTGGTTTCAGTTTGGAGAAACAGCATGGAACCCAACTCCTCTGCCCACCGGCTTGAAGCCAACCATCGATCACCCGTTCACGCGAGTTTCCTGCGATCCCACTTTGTCATCCACCCCCTTGCACGCTAGGGCTAATGAACCTGCACATCCGCACGCCTTTGGGATGTGGGAGGAGCCCGGAGCATCCGGAGGAAGCCAATGTGGTCACAGGGAGAACGTGCAAACTCCACACAGACTGTGTGCACTCACCCCGTTTATCCCACCCACGACCCGACACACAGATTCAGATTCAAGATTCAGATTCAATTTTAATTGTCATTGTCAGTGTACAGTACAGAGACAACGAAATGCATTTAGCATCTCCCTGGAAGAGCGACATAGCAAACGATTTGAATAAATAATAATAAGTGTCCGGGGGGGGGGGGGGTGGTGGTGGTGATTGGCAGTCACCGAGGTACGTTGTTGAGTAGAGTGACAGCCGCCGGGAAGAAGCTGTTCCTGGACCTGCTGGTTCGGCAACGGAGAGACCTGTAGCGCCTCCCGGATGGTAGGAGGGTAAACAGTCCATGGTTGGGGTGAGAGCAGTCCTTGGCGATGCTGAGCGCCCTCCGCAGACAGCGCTTGCTTTGGACAGACTCAATGGAGGGGAGCGAGGAACCGGTGGTGCGTTGGGCAATTTTCACCACCCTCTGCAATGCCTTCCAGCCATAGACAGAGCAGTTGCCATACCATACTCTACAACTTTCATTTCACTGCACATCTCGTATGTGTATGTGACAAATAAACTTGACTTGAACTTGCCCACCCCTCTACAAGATCGCCCTTCACCTGGCAGAGAACCCAGAGAGAGGGAATGTGCTGGTGGGCAGGTCATCATCAAGGTTTGTACCACCAGTTAGCTCTGCCTTTGAAGGTGATGGTGAAGGAATATAGATGGGCCAGGCTAGCACTTGAAGCACAGGGAGGATAAGGGGTGAATTTATACAGGTTGAATCAAGAGAAGAAGAGATTGAGTAAGCAAGTCTTTTGCCCAGAGGAGGAAATGGAGAACCAGCGGACAAAGGTTTAAGGGAAAGGTTTAAAATGGTAACTTTTTTACACAAAGGTTGGTGGGTGTATGGAACGAGCCAGCAGAGGAGGTAGTTGAGGCAGGTAGTGTCGCAACATTGAAGAAATATTTGGATAGGGGAATCTGGGCCAAAGGCAGGCAGGTGGTACTCGTGCAGATGGGGCATGTTGGCCGGTGTGGGCAAGTTGGGCCGAAGGGCCTGTTTCAACACTGCATGTCGCTACGACTTTGTCAGCACCAGTCGGTGTTCCCACGGTGACCATTTCAGCCGTGTTTGGGTGACGTTCTAGCGAGGCTAATCGTCTCGCAAGTAAGCAGTCTGATAAGGTTACAAAGATGGGCAGTGAGTGCGCAGTCCAACAGATTTGTTGAGAGATGCTTGAGAATCCAACCACAGCCGGCTCAGCGGTGCCCTCTGCTGATGAAAGAGCAAAGTGCAGCCACCTGACGGTCAATGGAGCAAGACTGCACAAAAACAGGTCATTCAGCCCAACTGGCCCTGCTGACCAAGATGCCCCATCTAACCCAGTCTTATTATCCCACTTCAGGCCCATATCCCTCTAAACCTACACAATCCATGTACATGTCCTAGCTCCTCTGGCAGCTTGTTCCATATATGCTATGAGAATGCAGGGTGACTTGGACAGGTTGGGGGAGTGGGCAGATGCATGGCAGATGCAGTTTAATGTGGATAAATGTGAGGTTATCCACTTTGGTAGCAAAAACAGGAAGGCAGATTACTATCTAAATGGCGTCAAGTTGGGAAAAGGGGAAGTACAACGGGATCTGGGGGTCCTTGTTCATCAGTCTATGAAAGTAAGCATGCAAGTACAGCAGGCAATGAAGAAAGCCAATGGCACGTTGGCCTTTATAACAAGAGGAATCGAATATAGGAGCAAAGAGGTCCTTCTGCAGTTGTACAGGGCCCCAGTGAGACCACACCTGGAGTATTGTGTGCAGTTTTGGTCCCCTAATTTGAGGAAGGACATTCTTGCTATTGAGGGAGTGCAGCGTAGGTTTACAAGGTTAATTCCCGGGATGGCGGGACTGTCATATGCTGAGAGAATGGAGCAGCTGGGCTTGTATACTCTGGAGTTTAGAAGGATGAGAGGGCATCTCATTGAAACATATAAGATTATTAAGGGTTTGGACACGCTAGAGGCAGGAAACGTGTTCCTGATGTTGGGGGAGTCCAGAACTAGGGGCCACAGTTTAAGAATAAGGGGTAAGCCATTTAGAACGGAGACAAGGAAACACTTTTTCTCACAGAGAGTGGTGAGTCTGTGGAATTCTCTGCCTCAGAGGGCGGTGGAGGCAGGCTGTGGGGCAGCGGTAGAGTTGCTGCCTCACAGCGCCAGAGACCCGGGTTTCATCTTGACCACAGGTGCTGCCTGTACGGAATCTGTACGTTCTCCCCGTGACCTGCGTGGGTTTTCTCCGGGAGCTCCGGTTTCCTCCCGCATTCCAAAGACGTGCGGGTTTGCAGGCTAAGTGGCCTGTGTAAATTGTAAATTGTCCTTAATGTGTGTAGGATAGAACTAGTGTTGGTCGGCATGGACTCGGTGGGCCGAAGGGCCTGATTCCACACTGAATCACTAAAGTCTAAAGTCTTGAGCAAAAAAAACAAATTGCGGGAAATACCCAGTGGGTCAGGCAGCATCTGCGGAAGGAAATGGTAGTTGGTAAATGGGAAATCAGACTTTAATGTTACAGTATGTCTTACATTAAATGCTGTGCCCGTTATTCCTTCTCTTTTCACTGTGGATGGCTTGATTATAACCCTATCGGCTTTTCTCTGACTGGACTGCGCCCTACAAAAAAAAAGTTAGCACGTGACATTATTAAACGAAAATAAACGATATTGGCAGGTGTTGTTTCTGACTGCAGAAGGGTCAAATTGCCCCTACTGTGTAGGATATAAAACTGGGATAACATGGACCTGGGGGGGTGTGAACAGGTGATTATTGGACAGCGTGGACGCAGTGGGTCAAAGGGCCGCTTTCCGTGCTGTATCTCGTAACTAAACTAATCTAAAAGATGTTCTCATCAATCATAGAAACATAGAAATTAGGTGCAGGAGTAGGCCATTCGGCCCTTCGAGCCTGCACCACCATTCAATGTGATCATGGCTGATCATCCAACTCAGTATCCCATCCCTGCCTTTTCTCCATACCCCCTGATCCCTTTAGCCACAAGGGCCACATCTAACTCCCTCTTAAATATAGCCAATGAACTGGCCTCAACTACCTTCTGTGGCAGAGAGTTCTAGAGATTCACATCTCTCTGTGTGAAAAATATTTTTCTCATCTCGGTCCAAAGGATTTCCCTCTTAGAGTAGGAGTAAAGAGCAGGAGTAAACGGGTCCTTTTCACAATGGCAGGCAGTAACTAGTGGGGTACCGCAAAGCTCAGTACTGGGACCCCAGCTATTTACAATATATATTAATGATCTGGATGAGGGAATTGAAGGCAATATCTCCAAGTTTGCGGGTGACACTAAGCTGGGGGGCAGTGTTAGGTGTGAGGAGGATGCTAGGAGACTGCAAGGTGACTTGGATAGGCTGGGTGAGTGGGCAAATGTTTGGCAGATGCAGTATAATGTGGATAAATGTGAGGTTATCCATTTTGGTGGCAAAAACGGGAAAGCAGATTATTATCTAAATGGTGGCCGATTGGGAAAGGGGGAGATGCAGCGAGACCTGGGTGTCATGGTACACCAGTCATTGAAGGTAGGCATGCAGGTGCAGCAGGCAGTAAAAAAAGCAAATGGTATGTTGGCTTTCATAGCAAGAGGATTTGAGTATAGGAGCAGGGAGGTTCTACTGCAGTTGTACAGGGTCTTGGTGAGACCACACCTGGAGTATTGCGTGCAGTTTTGGTCTCCAAATATGAGGAAGGACATTATTGCCATAGAGGGAGTGCAGAGAAGGTTCACCAGACTGATTCCTGGGATGTCAGGACTGTCTTATGAAGAAAGACTGGATAGACTTGGTTTATACTCCCTAGAATTTAGGAGATTGAGAGGGGATCTTATAGAAACTTACAAAATTCTTAAGGGGTTGGACAGGCTAGATGCAGGAAGATTGTTCCCGATGTTGGGGAAGTCCAGGACAAGGGGTCACAGCTTAAGGATAAGGGGGAAATCCTTTAAAACCGAGATGAGGAGAACTTTTTTTCACACAGAGAGTGGTGAATCTCTGGAACTCTCTGCCACAGAGGGTAGTTGAGGCCAGTTCATTGGCTATATTTAAGAGGGAGTTAGATGTGGCCCTTGTGGCCAAGGGGATCAGAGGGTATGGAGAGAAGGCAGGTACGGGATACTACTGAGTTGGATGATCAGCCATGATCATATTGAATGGCGGTGCAGGCTCGAAGGGCCGAATGGCCTACTCCTGCACCTAATTTCTATGTTTCTATGTTTATCCTTAAACTGACTCCTTGTTCTGGACTTCCCCAACATCGGGAACAATCTTCCTGCATCTAGCCTGTCCAAACCCTTAAGAATTTTGTAAGTTTCTATGATCCCCTCTCAATCTTCTAAATTGATGGGGGATCTTATAGAAACTTCCAAAATTCTTAAGGGGTTGGACAGGCTAGATGCTGCCTGGCCCGCTGAATTCCTCCAGCACTCTGTGAAACATATAAGATTGTTAAGGGTTTGGACACGCTAGAGGCAGGAAACATGTTCCCGATGTTGGGGGAGTCCAGAACCAGGGGCCACAGTTTATGAATAAGAGTAAGCCATTTAGAACGGAGATGAGGAAACACTTTTTCTCACAGAGAGTGGTGAGTCTGTGGAATTCTCTGCCTCAGAGGGCGGTGGAGGCAGGTTCTCTGGATGCTTTCAAGAGAGAGCTAGATAGGGCTCTTAAAAATAGCAGAGTCAGGGGATATGGGGGAGAAGGCAGGAACGGGGTACTGATTGGGGATGATCAGCCATGATCACATTGAATGGCGGTGCTGGCTCGAAGGGCCGAATGGCCTACTCCTGCACCCGTTGTCTATTGTCTATTGTCTGTGTTTTGACTGGAGATGCCCTCTTCTGCATTCCGTTGAGTTGCTTCCTTCAATCAAGCCGCAGATGGTTCCAGATTCACCTGCAGAAGGCCGACATGGACAAGGACAACAAAATGACCCTGAATGAAGTGAAGCGTTTCATGCAAATGATGAACATTCACGTGGACGATATGTACGCAAAGGAACTATTCACGGTACTGTACCCCCATCTCTCCGTCTGCTTTCCCTCCCCTGGTGATCAAAGGTTCCTGGGCTCTGATGGTTCGAGACATAGAGTGATACAGCGTGGAAACGCACCCCCACAGCAGCACAGACCCGGGTTCAATCCTGACCTTGTGTGCTGTCTGTATAGAGTTTGCACCTTCTCCCTGTGACTGCGTGGGTTTTCTCTGGGTGCTCTGGTTTCCTCCCACTCCCAAAGACGTGCAGGCTTGTAGGTTAATTATCCTCTAAGATTATCCCCCAGTGTGTAGGATAGAACTAGCGTACGGGTCATAAGTGACAGGAGCAGAATTGGACCATTCGGCCCATCAAGTCTACTCCGCCATTCAATCATGTCTGATCTATCTCTCTCTCCTAATCCCATAACCTCTGATACCTGTACTAATCAAGAATCTATCAATCTCTGCCTTAAAAATATCCACTGACTTGACCTCCACAGCCTTCTGTGGCAAAGAATTCCACAGATTCACCACCCTCTGACTAAAGAAATTCCTCCTCATCTCCTTCCTAAAAGAACGTGCTTTAATTATGAGGCTGTGACCTCTAGTCCTAGACTCTCCCACTAGTGGAAACATCCTCCCCACATCCACTCTATCCAGGCCTTTCACTGTTCTGTACGTTTCAATGAGGTACCCCCTCATCCTTCTAAACTCCAGCGAGTAGAGGCCCAGTGCCGACAAACGCTCATCATAGGTTAACCCACTCATTCCTGGGATCCTATACTAGTAAACCTCCTTCAGGACCCCCTCCAGAGCCAGCACATCCTTCCTCAGATATGGGGCCCAAAATTGCTCACGATATTCCAAATGTGGCCTGACCAGCGCCTTATAGAGTCTCAGCATCACATCCCTGTTTTTGTACACAAGCCCTCTTGAAATAAATGCTAGCATTGAGTTTGCTTTCATTACTATCGATTGCTGATCAGCGCAAACTCTGTGAGCTGAAGGGCCTGTTTCCACGCTGTATCTCTAAACTAAACTAGTTCTATTGAGATGCAACCTGACTCGCTGAGTTATTCCAGCCCTCTGTATCTGCTAATGAGATTAATTTAACCCGTCATCGTAGCTAGCAGAAATGATAAGTGATAGGAGCAGAATTAGGCCATTCGGCCCATCAAGTCTCCTCCGCCATTCAATCACGGCTGATCTATCTTCCCCTCTCAACCCCATTCTCCCCATGTCGCCTTGTCTCCCCATAACCACTGACACCCGTGCTAATGCATCCGACCTGCAGAAGAGCGACAAGTCGAAAGACGGGAGCCTCAGCGGCAAGGAGATCGAGGAGTTCTACAAGCTGGTGACGGAGCGGGAGGAGATCACCACCATCTTTAACTCCTACAGCAACAAGGACCACCTGATGAGCATGGAGAAGCTGACGGAGTTCCTACGTAAGGAGCAGAGGGAGAACGCCACCCAGGAGTACGCGGCGAAGCTCATCAAGAGCTACGAGATAAACGTGGAAGGTAAGGCCCGGCCGCCATTTTGAAGTGTTGTGAACTCCGGTTGGGATTGTCATTGTTATTATGGTCACGTGTTCTCGGGTGCTATCTGGAACCGTCAAGCCAAGAGTGTTTTATTGTCATGTGTCCCAAAACGGAACAATGAAGTTCTGACTTGTTTACGTTAGAATGGATAGATGACGATTCGGGCCGGGACCTTTCTTTAGATGTGTCTTTTGGAAAGTTGACTACCTTTATGGAGAGCCATCTCCTCATTGGATTAAACTTTAGACTTTAAAGAGATACAGCAGGGAAACAGGCTGTATTCGGCCCAACAAATCAGCCATCGCCCCACATACTGGCTCTATCCTACACACACTGGGGGCAATTTACAATTTTACCCAAGCCAATTAATCTGCAAACCCGCACGGCTTTGGAGTGTGGGAGGAAACCGGAGCACCCTGAGAAAACCCACGCGGTTACGGGGTGAACATACAAACTCCGCACAGACAGCACTCGTAGTCGGGATCAAACGCGGGTCTTTGACGCTGTGAGGCAGCAACTCTACCGCTGCGCCACTGTGCAGCCCCTAACTTGCAGCAACACAGCAAATATGCAAACATACTGCACTGTAACATGTATATGTTCGTGTGTGTGTGTGTGTGTGTGTGTGGGTGTGTGTGTGTGTGTGTGTGTGTGTGTGTGTGTGTGTGTGTGTACGTGTGTGTGTGTGTGTGTGTGTGTGTGTGTGTGTGTGTGTGTGTGTGTGTGTGTGTGTGTGTGTGTGTGTGTGTGTGTGTGTGTGTGTGTGTGTGTGTGTGTGTATCTGTGTGTGTGCGTATGTGTGTGTGTGTGTGTGTGTGTGTGTGTGTGTGTGTGTGTGTGTGTGTGTGTGTGTGTGTGTGTGTGTGTGTGTGTGTGTGTGTGTGTGTGTGTGTGTGTGTGTGTGTGTGTGTGTGTGTGTGTGTGTGTGTGTGTGTGTGTGTGTGTGTGTGTGTGTGTGTGTGTGCGTATCTGTGTGTGTGTGTGTGTGTGTGTGTGTGTGTGTGTGTGTGTGTGTGTGTGTGTGTGTGTGTGTGTGTGTGTGTGTGTGTGTGTGTGTCTGTGTGTGTGTGTGTGTGTGTGTGTGTGTTTGTGTGTGCGTATGTGTGTGTGTGTGTGTGTGTGCGTGTGTGTGTGTGTGTGTGTGTGTGCGTGTGTGTGTGTGTGTGTGTGTGTATATCCGTGTGTATATCTATGTGTGTGTGTGCGTGTGCGTGTGTGCGTGTCTAGAAAATAAAATATTTTGGAAATTTAAAAAAAAATGATATACATAAATTATAGATAATTTATACATAAAGAATACCTTTCATCGAATTTGATGTTAATTTACTCAAAGTTTGCCGGGCACAAAAGCATCTGTGTAGACAGGAGCGTACTTTCAAGGAGACATGGCGTTATCTGGGACCTGATCACTAGCGATTCCCTTGGCTACAGTGCACACACTTTACAACAACACAGCAACAAGCAATGAATGTTTAACACAATTTAAAAATTTCTATAGTTAACAAGAAGCAACAGTTACGAGAAAAGAACAAAAAAGTGCAAACAGATTTTTACTAACCACTGATTCCAAGCAAACAATAGACAATAGGTGCAGGAGGAGGCCATTCGGCCCCTCGAGCCAGCACCGCCATTCACTGTGATCATGGCTGATCATTCCTAATCAGTACCCCGTTCCTGCCTTCTCCCCATATCCCCTGACTCCGCTATTTTTAAGAGCTGCATCTAACTCTCTCTTGAAAGCATCGAGAGAATCGGCCTCCACTGCCTTCTGAGGCAGAGAATTCCACAGATTCACAACTCACTGCGTGAAAAAGTGTTTCCTCATCTCCGTTCTAAATGGCCTACCCACTATTCTATGGCCGCTGGTTCTGGACTCCCCCAACATTGGAAACATGTTTCCTGCCTCTAGCGTGTCCAATCCCTTAATAATCTTATATGTTTCAAAGAGATATCCTCTCATCCTTCTAAACTCCAGAGTGTACAAGCCCAGTCGCTCCATTCTTTCAACATATGACAGTCCCGCCATCCCGGGAATTAACCTTGTAAACCTACGCTGCACTCCCTCAATAGTAAGAATGTCCTTCCTCAAATTTGGAGACCAAAACTGCACACAATACTCCAGGTGTAGTCTTACCAGGGCTCTGTACAACTGCAGAAGGACCTCTTTGCTCCTGTACTCAACTTCTCTTGTTATAAAGGCCAACATGCCATTAGGTTTCTTCACTGCCTGCTGTACCTGCATATTTACTTTCAAAACTAAAGTGAACACAGTGTTACACAGAACACAACGTACCCATAATGTGACCACTAGGATACTGGATTGGATTTGGATTGGATTGGATTCAATTTATTGTCATTGCACTTTTCAGTGCAACAAAATGGTTTAGCCTGCAGTCATAACATAGAATAAATAACAAACACTCAACACAGTTTAAAGTCCCAAAGCCATTGTCTCTTCCCTCCTTGCTCTCCCTCTGCGCTGAGGCGATCCAGGCCTCCGATGTTGTGACCCCGCCGGGTAATGTTAAGCAAGTCCCGTGGCTGAATCCGAGCTCCGCGAACGGGCCGGTTCAAACTCCGCGTCCTGGGGCGGTTGAAGCTGCCGCCCTCCAGTCCAGCGGACGAAGCTGCTGTTGAGGGAGCTCCGGAAAAACAGGTCACCAACCTGTGACCTGTGAGCTCCCGACGATGATGTCATCCACTGGCCCGCGGCCCAGCCTCCGAGGCTCCAAAGTCGGGTCGGAAGTTGGGTCGCAACGCCACCACAGTCCCAAAGTCGGCCAGCCTCGCGTTGGTAAATCCTGGCTCTGCCTCCGCAGCCTCGAGGTCGGTCCCAGTTGGAGGCCGCCAGCTCCGCGATAGGCCTCGGCGCAGACGGACATGGAGACGGGGGATACGGCAGGAAAGGTCGCATCCACCCGAAGGAAGAGTCAAAAAACATGTTACACCCCCACACACACACAACTAAATAAACCAAAATAAACTGTAAAAACGGGACAAGAGAAAACAAAACAGAAAAAGACAAACGGACAGACGGACTGCAGACAGAAGGAAGGAAGATACTGTCTCTTATACTGACTTCTAAGCTCCAATACAATATGTCAGCACGGAAACCACCAAGAGGCCCGTAGTTCAGGTCAGGGTCATTACAACCACATTGTTTGAATTTAAAAATAATCGTGATAAGTGCAAAATAAATGGATTGCATGTATGTTGGACACCGCTCATATTGAGGAAATGCGATTCCTCCTAATGGATAAATCAGACCAATTCATAACGAGTTGGTCTCCATTCGTCGTTTTTTTGGAATCATATGGTGCAACACAATTGTAAAAAATAACTGTTTCAGGACTGGACGAGGGTTGGTCAAGATTATAAATAATGATCTCCTTTTCTTTTCACTATTTTCTCTCAACTTTCTTCATTTACTTGTTTTCTTTCTTCACACACTATATATTTCACATCTTTCTATCCTTTACTATCTAACTTCTTTTTCTTATTCTCATCTTTTTTCAATGTAACAAAAAAAAAAAAAAAAGAAGTTGTACATAAAATGTATTATGAAAATATACATTAGGCGCTTTGGTGCCATATGACTGTACTTACTTCTAATAAAATAAAATATTTTAAAAAATAAAAAAATAAAAAAAAAGTGCACAATAAAAACGGTATAGCATTGACGACGGAGAGACTACAGAATGAGACAGAAAGACGCTACGACTCTTTGGAGACCTGTCACAACCACAGGCTGTATGGTTGTGCGAGGTCTCCTATGGTCATGACAGGTCACATATGGTCGTGAGGTGAGAGGTCTCCAAAGAGTCGTAGCATCTTTCTGGTCGCTCATCCATGCGTTCATCTCCTCCCGACTGGACTATTGCAACTCACTTCTCCTTGGCATCAGCTCCACCTACATCAACCGACTCCAACTGGTCCAGAACGCAGCCGCCTGACTCATCACCCACACCAAATCCTGGCATCACATCACTCCAGTCCTCAAACAACTTCACTGGCTTCCCATCTCCCACCGGATCACCTACAAAATCCTGATCCTCACCCTCCACCATCTGGCCCCCCAAATGACAATTAAATTGACTCTTGACTCTTGACTCTTGACTCTTGACCTCCTCTCCCCCTACCAACCCTCACGGTCCCTCAGATCCACATTAGCCGGTCTCCTCTCCATCCACAAATCCAACCTCCGCAGTTTTGGGGACAGAGACTTCTCCAGGGCAGCTCCCAGGCTCTGGAACTCCCTCCCCCAACTGATCCGCAATTCCGTGTCCCTCACCATCTTCCAGTCCCGCCTCAAGACCCATCTCTTCACCTCTGCCTATCCTTAGCCCCACGTCCCCCTCCCTTTTCATCTGTGCTTTAATTGCCTCATACTGTGTTTTGTATTGAATTCTGTCTTTACTTTGTGTACTAGTCATGTCTCTACTATTTATTTCATTCCCCTTACATGTTTTTCCTCTAACTGCTAAATTTTTGTAAGGTGTCCTTGAGACTCTTGAAAGGCGCCCATAAATAAAATGTATTATTATTATTATTACTGAATTTTCAACGTTGAAAATTTCGGCGACCTATGACGGGTGCCGGCAGTCACCTGTAAAAGGTCATGTAAGTGGGACAGGCCACTTACTCACTTTCTGAAGCAAATACTTGGGGCATCAGAAAACCATCCGATCATGTGATAAATTATAAAAAATAATTCAAATTTGGCTTATATATAGTTATTTAATTGCGAAATTAATGTAATCTATATGGTATAAATGAGCCTAAGGATTTGATGAAATCCTGCTTGAAAAATGTCACCAAAAAAGACAAGAAAACACAGGGATATCTGATATTTTTCTTTGTAAAAACAGATTGATTTATTTTTGCTTCATCTCATTATTTTGGCTATTCACCATGATCGACACTACTTAAAATACAGGATAGGAATCGATGGGAATATTACATAGAAACAGGAAGATTACCTGGAGGTTTGGAGATCCTCAGTACCACTACTGAGTGCAGTATTTACAGAAACACCCATATATATAATAATTGGGACAAAGAGCCATCATTTATTTATTTGCCTCTGTACTCCATGGTGGAAAGGGTCAAGAACTTCAAATTCCGGGGCGTGCATATTTCCGAAGATCTATCCTGGACCTTGCACACTGATGCAATCATAAAGAAAGCACATCAGCGACACTACTTCCTGAGAAGATTACGGAGAGTCGGTATGTCAAGGCGGACTCTCTCGAACTTCTACAGGTGCACAATAGAGAGCATGCTGACCTGGTTCGGCAACTTGAACGTCCAGGAGCGGAAAAGACTACAAAAAGTAGTAAACACTGCCCAGTCCATCATCGGCTCTGACCTCCCCACCATCGAGGGGATTTATCGCAGTCGCTGCCTCAAAAAGGCTGCCAGCATCATCAAGGACCCACACCATCCTGGCCACTCACTGCCTTCAGGTAGAAGGTACAGGAGCCTGAAATCTGCAACATCCAGGTCCAGGAATAGCTGCTTCCCCACAGCCATCAGGCTATTAAACACAACTTCAAACAAACTCTCAACTGTAACAGCCTATTGCACTTTATCTGTTTATTTATGTGTGCATATATATTCTACAGTACATGGACACACTGATCTGTTCTGTATTTATGCCTACAATATTGTGTTGTGCTGCAGCAAGCAAGAATTTCACTGTCCCATCTGGGACACATGACAATAAACTCTCTTGACTTGACCTGACTTGAGATTTATAACAGAAAAAATCACATGTGGTTAAAGTGCACATTGTCAGATTTTAGTAAAGTCCATTTTTATACATTTTGGTTTCACCGTGTAGAAATTTTGGGACACGGCAATGTCATGTAAATGAAAGTAGTCACGTTTACTATTTTGTTGCATATCCTTTGCATGAAATGACTGGTTGATGTCTGCGATTCATGGAACCAAAATGTGTAAAAATGGCCTTTATTAAAATCTGACAATGTGCACTTTAACCACATGTGATTTTTTCTATTACAAATCTCAAATTGTGGAGTACAGAGGCAAATAAATAAATGATGGGTCTTTGTCCCAAACATTATGGAGGGCACTGTCTGTGTCTATATCTGTGTGTATATGTGTGTACACACAGTTATACATGTATTACAGATTGTAATAATATGTATTGCATATATGATACAAGCAAGTAAACCATTGTTGTGGGTGAGACACCTTGTGTTTTGCATGTGTTTACGTGCTTGAAAAGCAGCGCCTGATTCAGAAACATGTAAATTAAACGTATACACGACCACGCTGTCAGCTGTAAACTGGAGCACGTTATTCCTTAAATACCAGCAAGTAATGCAAGCTTTGGTATTCGAGGAACTAGCCGTCATTTTAAAAACTCATAACTCAAACATGTGTAAGGCACAAGGTGTCCCTCCACCCTCTGCCGATCATAGTCATAGTCAAAACAGGCCCTTCAGCCCAACTTGCCCACACCGACCAACTTGTCCCAACTACACTAACAGTCCCACCTGCCCGCGTTTGGTCCATATCCCTCCAAACCAGTCCTACCATGTACCTGTCTAACTGTTTCTTAAGCATTTGGATAGTTCCAGCCTCAACTACCTCCTCTGGCAGCTTGCTCCATACAACCACCACCCTTTGTGTGAAAAAGTTACCCCTCAGATTCCTATTAAATCTTTTCCACTTCACCTTAAACCTATGTCCTCTGGTCCACGATTCCCCTACTCTGGGAAAGGGACTCTGTGCATCTACCCGATCTATTCCTCTCATGATTTTTTACACCTCTATAAGATCACCCCTCATCCTCCTGGGCACCACAGAATAGAGACCCAGCCTACTCAACCTCTCCCTGTAGCTCACACCCTCTAGTCCTGCGACATCCTCGTCTGAAGAAGGGTTTCGGCCCGAAACGTTGCCTATTTCCTTCGCTCCATAGATGCTGCTGCACCCGCTGAGTTTCTCCAGCTTTTCTGTGTAACCTTCGATTCTCCAGCATCTGCAGTTCCCTCTTTAACTCCTCGTAAATCTTCTCTCTGAACCCTTTCCAGCTTGGCAACATCTTTCCGATAAGATGGTGCCCAGAACTGAACACAATACTCTAAAAGCTGCTTAAGCGCTGCTACCAGTTCTGCCTACATGATCATGTTCAAGCCTGTTCCAGGTACTTATGTTGGGATGTAATGTTAAAATTGTACAAGGCATTGGTGAGGCCAATTCTGGAGTACGGTGTACAATTTTGGTCGCCTAATTATAGGAAGGATGTCAACAAAATAGAGAGAGTACAGAGGAGATTTACTAGAATGTTGCCTGGGTTTCAGCAACTAAGTTACAGAGAAAGGTTGAACAAGTTAGGGCTTTATTCTTTGGAGCGCAGAAGGTTAAGGGGGGACTTGATAGAGGTTTTTAAAATGATGAGAGGGATAGACAGAGATGACGTGGAAAAGCTTTTCCCACTGAGAGTAGGGAAGATTCAAACAAGGGGACATGACATGAGAATTAAGGGACTGAAGTTTAGGGGTAACATGAGGGGGAACTTCTTTACTCAGAGAGTGGTAGCTGTGTGGAATGAGCTTCCAGTGAAGGTGGTGGAGGCAGGTTCGTTTTTATCATTTAAAAATAAATTGGATAGTTATATGGATGGGAAGGGAATGGAGGGTTATGGTCTGAGCGCAGGTATATGGGACTAGGGGAGAATATGTGTTCGGCACGGACTAGAAGGGTCGAGATGGCCTGTTTCCGTGCTGTAATTGTTATATGGTTATATGGTTTATCACACTCTGTGTGTAAAACACAAGCCCCGCACATCTGCTTTAAACTTTCCCCCTTTCAAGTTTCGTTAAGTTTAGAGATACAGCATGGAAACAAACGCTTCGGTCCACCGAGTCCACGCCGACCATTGACCACCTGAACACTAGTTCTATGTTATCCCACTTTTCCATCCACTCCGTACACACTAACGGGCAATTTACAGAGGCCAATTAATCTACATAAACCATATACTTCCCTGTTCCCAATTCCTCTTGCCATGGAGGCTAACATAGAGCTGGTTGCTTTCCTAATTGCAGTACATTTACAGAGTTTAGACACACAATGCTGCAGTAACTCAGCGGGACAGGCAGCATCTCTGGAGAGAAGGAATGGGTGACGTTTTGGGTCGAGACCCTTCATCAGTCTGAACAAGGGTCTCGACCCAAAACTTCAATATTCCTTCTCACCTGAGATGCTGTCCGTCCCGCTGAGTTAATCCAGCATTTTGTGTCTATCCTTCTCCTGCCTTCTCCCCATAGCTACTGACAACCGGACTAATCAAGAATCTTATCAATATCCCCCTTAAAAATATCCACTGAGGGCCTCCACAGCCTTCTGTGGCAATGAGTTCCACAGATTCACCACCCTCTGGCTAATGAAATTCCCCCTCATCTCCTTCCTAAAGTAACGCCTTTTAATTCTGAGGCTGTGACCTTTATAGCCCTGTCCCACGGTACGAGTTCATTCCAAGAGCTCTCCCGATTTTGCCCTGATTTGAACTCAGAGATTTACGGGAAAAATGGCAGCTCGTCGGTACTCGGGGCTCTCGTGGACATTTTTCAACATGTTGCAAAAACTCTTCACGAGTCTTCCCGTGCTTGCCTGCCGTTAGCGAGTCTTCCCGAGTACCGGCCATTAGCGAGTCTTCCCGAGTACCTGCCATTAGCGTTAAGAGACGTCCCCGAGCTCCGACGTACCCGCTACGTTCATTCTCCGTGCTTACCACGAGTTTGATTTTTTTTTTAAACTCGGGAGAGCTCTTGGAATGAACTCGTACAGTGGGACTATCAGAGCTATTAGTCCTGGACTCTCTCACTAGCAGAAGCATCATAAACGCGTTGTGGATGTGACATGAACGTTAGTAACGGCACCTTGTTTTGTTGTCAGCGAGGGACGATTTATTCATGACCAAGGACGGCTTCCTGTTCTTCCTCATGTCGCCGGAAGCGGATATTTTCAACGCGGATCACAACCAGGTTTACCAGGACATGACCAAGCCGCTCAATCAATATTACATCTCGTCCTCGCATAACACCTACCTGACCAAGGATCAGATAGAGGGACCCAGCAGCATCGAGGCCTACATCAGGTACGGAATGAAACCTTCCCGCGGGATTAGTCACTCGAACTTCAAGGAGCCCTTGCATCCTCTCTCTCTCCGCCCCTTCCCCCACCCTAGTCATCGTCCTAGTTTCACTGTCGTCCGGCTGAGTTTCACTGCCAGTACAACGTTATCACGTAGCCCGCAACCAACAATGGAGCATTGTGGGCTCCACCTTCCCTTGATCACCGTTACTTTCTGCATATTCATACTTCTATATTTCTCTACATCACCATCTATATTTCTCATTTCCCTCCCCCCTGATCCTCAGTGTGAAGAAGGGTCTCGACCCGAAACGTCACCTATTCCTTTTCTCCAGAGATGCTGCCTGACCCGCTGAGTTACTCCAGCTTTGTGTGTCTATGTTCAGGATTAGTTTAGTTTCATTGTGAGATAGAGCGCTCACCGAGTCCACACTGGCCAGCGATCTCCTCCCCGTACACTAACACCATCCTACACACCGGGGACAAATTACAGAAGCCAATTCATCTGCTATGTGGGAGGAAGCCAGAGCACCTGGAGAATACCCACGCGGTCACGGGGAGAACGTACAAACTCCGCGCGGAAACACCGAGTCCGTGCCGACCAGCGATCCCCGCACACTAGCACCGCCCAACACACTAGGGACAATCTACAAGTTACAGAAGACAATTAAACCTACAAACCTGCACATCTTTGGAATGTGGGATGAAACCCATGCGGTCACGGGGAGAACGTGCAAACTCCGTACCCTTTTGGTCTCCTAATCTGAGGAAAGACATTCTTGCCATAGAGGGAGTACAGAGAAGGTTCACCAGACTGATTCCTGGGATGTCAGGACTTTCATATGAAGAAAGACTGGAGAGACTCGGCTTGTACTCGCTAGAATTTAGAAGATTGAGGGGGGGATCTTATAGAAACTTACAAAATTCTTAAGGGGTTGGACAAGCTAAATGCAGGAAGATTGTTCCCGATGTTAGGTAAGTCCAGGACAAGGGGTCACAGCTTAAGGATAAGGGGGAAATCCTTTAAAACCGAGATGAGAAGAACTTTTTTCACACAGAGAAAGTGTGAATCTATGGAATTCTCTGCCGCAGAAGGTAGTTGAGGCCAGTTCATTGGCTATATTTAAGAGGGAGTTAGATGTGGCCCTTGTGGCTAAAGGGATCAGGGGGAATGGAGAGAAGGCAGGGATGGGATACTGAGTTGGATGATCAGCCATGATCATATTGAATGGCGGTGCAGGCTCCTACTCCTGCACCTATTGTCTATGTTTCTATGTTACCCGTAGTCAGGATCAAACCTGGGTCTCCAGCGGTGTGAGGCAGCAACTCTACCACTGTGCCACCCTAGTGACGAGCTCTGGCTTACTTTGAGCAGGCTTGTCTACAGCAAGCGGGGATTGGAGAAGTGTGGCCTAGGATTTCACCGCACCACGAGAGATGCCCTTCTTGGCTGGGTATCCGTTGTTATCAGTTTAATATGGGTGCAGGGGAGCTGCTGCCTCACAGCACCAGAGACCCGGGTTCCATCCTGACCTCGGGCGCTGTCTGCGTGGAGTTTGCACGTTGGAGGTCAGGATCAAGCGCGGCGGGTCTGTCGGCGCTGTGAGGGAGCAGCTCTACCCGCTGCGCCACCGTGGCTACCCTCCCGGGGTGCGGTGGTTTGTTGCCCCTTCCCGCGCGGTAAACCTGGTGGTCAGCTGAGCCGCTGTGATCTCCCCGACAGTGCATTGAACAGAGGCTGCCGCTGCGTGGAGCTGGACTGCTGGGATGGGAAGAATGGAGAACCCGTCATCTATCACGGATACACCTTAACCTCAAAGATCCTCTTCAAGGATGTCATCCAGATCATCGATGCTTATGCCTTTAAGGTGAGTTACTGCATCTTCTCCTTGCTTAGTTTAGCTCAAGTCAAGAGTGTTTGATTGTCAAATGCCCCAGACAGAACAATGACATTCTTACTTGCCGCAGCACAACACAATATGTAAACATAGTACATTGTCAACAATAGGTGCAGGAGTAGGCCATTCGGCCCTTCGAACCAGCACCGCCATTCAATGTGATCATGGCTGATCATCCCCAATCAGTACCCCGTTCCTGCCTTCACCCCATATCCCCTGACTCCGCTATCTTTACGAGCCCTATCTAGCTCTCTCTTGAAAGCATCCAGAGAACCTGCCTCCACCGCCCTCTGGGGCAGAGAATTCCACAGACTCACCACTTTCCTCGTCTCCGATCTAAATGGCTTACTCCTTATTCTTAAACTGTGGCCCCTGGTTCTGGACTCCCCCAACATCGGGAACATGTTTCCTGCCTCTAGTGTGTCCAAGCCCTTAACAATCTTATATGTTTCAATGAGATCAATATAATAAAAGAGAAAAAAAGTTCAGTAAATATTATATATCCATCTATATAATATACACACAACATATATATACACACACACACACACACACACACACACACACACACGCACACACACACACACACACACACACACACACACACACACACACACACACACACACACATGAATATATAATATGTACTGAACTTATTATATACACACACATAAAAGCAAACAATAATAGTGCACTGTTTAGTTTAGTTTAGTTGAGTTTAGTTTAGTTTATTGTTAGGTATACTGAGGTACAGTGAAAAGCTTTTTTGTTGCATGCTAACCAGTCAGCGGAAAGACTACACATGATTACAATCGAGCCGTTTACAGTGTACACGATAAAAGGATAAATAACATTTAGTGCAAAATAAAGTCCGATCAAAGATAGTCTGAGGGTCTCCAATGATGTAGAAAGTAGTTCAGGACTACTCTCTGGTTGTGGTGGGATTAGTACGGGTGTCAGAGGTTATGGGGAGAAGGCAGAGAATGGGGTTAGGAGGGAGAGATAGATCAGCCACGATTGAATGGCGGAGTAGACTTGATGGGCCGAATGGCCTAATTCTGCTCCTATTCAGCAGTGTTCAGGTGCTGGATAAAGGGAATAACGTTTGGTGCAAAGTAGAGTCCGATTAAAGATAGTCTGAGGGTCGCCATTGAGGTAGATGGCTGGTGAGGACCGCTCTCTAGCTGGTGATAGGATGGTTCAGTTGCCTGATAACAGCTGGGATGAAACTGTCCCTGAATCTGGAGGCGTGCGTTTGTTTTCACACTTCTGTACCTCTTGCTGATGGGAGAGGGGAGAAGAGGGAGTGACCAGGGGGGGGTGAGACTGGTCTGTGATTATGCTGCTGGCCTTGCCGTGGCAGCGAGAAGTGAAACTGGACCTGAAAATTATGGAACTTATATTACACACACACACACACACACACACAGGGAACTGAACCACAGAGTGGGTCAGGTGGAAACCAAAATTAAATAAAATCAGAAAATGCTCGGTAAACTCTGCAGATCAAAGAGTCAAAGACTTGCTTTCCCTGCCCATGACAAGCAAGTCTTTGACTCTTTGATCTGCAGAGTTTACCGAGCACAGTACCCAATGACTCAGCACCCACCGTCTGTTGAGGAAGATCGTTCTGAAGACTCATGATCTTCTGAGTGAAACACATCATCTCTGTCATAAATAGACAGACCCCTGTTTATGAACAGGGATCCCTGAAGTCGGGATTCTTTTTTTTTTTTTAATTTTATTTTTATTAGCAGTACAGTAAATCACATTAATACATCGCATATATCTTATTACATTATGTTGTACCACTTCATTTTTTGAGCTTTAAAAAAGATAGAAATAAAAGAAGTAAGGAAAGTAAGCAAGAACCGTGAAGGTGCAGGAAAGTGTTGGGAGAAAAGAACCGCTTAGGGAAGGAATTAGAGAAGGAAGTAAAGAAAAGAAATAAGACCCTAGAAAGAAAAGAAAAAAAAAGAAGAAAGGAAAATCAATCGCTCTATTTGTAACACAAAACTCCGCAAAAAAGGATATACCAACCGTGTTTTTATTAAAAAAATGTATTTTATACCCCCCGTTACCAGGTCCTGGTAGCTTTTATGTTTTAACTCATTATTGCACCTTATGCTTGTAATAGTTCCATAAATGCAGACCACGTCTTTTGGAAGTGATCTGCTTTGCCTGCTAGGAGGAGTCTCATCTCTTCCAAGTGTAATGTTTCGAACATGTTTGAGATCCCTGTTGTGGTATTGGAGCATTTTTCCAAATTTAAGTATAAGCATCCCATTATTAGCCCATAATTAAGTAAGTTCTTTTGAAACATATTTAATTCTGGGTTACCTTCCGATATTCCAAAAATGATCCTGAAGTCGAGATTCTTCCAAGGATTCTCCTCTTCACACCCACGCTGCCGAGAGCCTTAAGGATATTTTAAACCAACTCCCCTCTAACTCCTCCGAGCTCCAGCAGATACAAGCCTGTACTGTCCAACCGTTCACAGAACAGAGCACACAGTACAGCACAGGAGGAGGCCCTTCAGCCCACAATGTCCGTGCCCAACATGATGCCCCTCTGCCTGCACGTGATCCATCTCCCTCCATTCCCTGTACCTCTATCTGCCTATCTAAATAGGTATGTTACAAATCCTACCTGAATCGTGGCTGAGCATCTGCCCCACCCCTTGTGTGTGATTTTGGCGCTGTTTGGAGGGGGCGGGTTTAAAACGCGATTTTTACTAGGCTGTTCCAATCGCAGATGTTCAGCCTAGTAAATCATTAACGGAGAATCGCTGCAAGACCCGGTCGCAAAAGCTATTATTAGTTTTATAGGCCTCGAATAATAGATATAATAGTTTTTAAAAGCTCTTGTACACTCCGGTACCTCTCGCCAGCCCCATTTTTATATTTAAGAACGAGTTAGATGTGTGTACCTTGTGGCTACAGGGGAATGGGGCATATATATAACCCTGAATATCAAGATATCTATAGCGAGTAGTTCATTTTGGGCTTTTTATATCCCGCAGTATTTTTCTCGGCATTTGAGGGCACTAATCCAGCGCGATGTCAACGTTCTAAACCAGCACGTTCCACATGAACCCACTAGAAAGCCGATTTAAATTGGCATTTATTTACAGCAATTGAACACTAAATTCCTTCCATTTGGCCTATTAATTAATGTAAAAGTAAGTTCTATAAAAACATGTTATATTGTGAATTTTGTGAATATCTTGGACACTTAAAATATCCTAAAAATGTTAGATTCCTCCAAGGATTCTCCTTTTGACTATCCCAGATGCCGAGAGCTTTTTTTGATATGTTTTGAAAATCAACTCCCCTCTAGATGCTCCGAGCTCCAGCAGATGAAAACTGGCCATAACTTTTTTTAATAACAGAGCAAAGTGAATTTGGTGTCAAATTAAACTTATTGTTATGCTTTATCTGATGGGATAAATTTCAGACTTGATTTTTAAAATCTCAAAATTTTGTAACATTGCCTATCTAAAAGCCTCTATCACCACTATCATATCTGCCTCCGCCACCACCCATGGCAAAACACTTCCAGGCCCCCACCACCCTCTGTGTAATACAAACCGCACATCTGCTTGAAGCTTTCCCCTTCTAGTCTTGCAGCTCAAGACTATACCCTCTTACTTCGTAATGGGCCTGTCCCACTTGGCAAGTTTTTTAGGCAACTGCCGGCGACTGTCATAGTCGTAGCGGGTCGCCGGAAAACCCGGCGGCAACCTGCGTCGTCCTGGCAACAACCTTGGACAGCACCGACGTCAGGCGAGGTCAAGCTACACTCATTGGTCGTCAAACCCACTGTCGCCGAAAATGTTTCAACCCGTTGAAAATTTAGCGGCGTACAGAAAGACGCTACGACTTTTAGCGCGACTGAGGAGACGACCCCCGGCGACCATCGGCGAACATGTGGCGACAAACCAGTCGCCTAAACAATCGCCCATAAGACTGGCCACACATTCCATGTTTAAGCCTGGTCTATCTCCCTTGGATAGCTTCCAACACGGTGACATTCGTCCTGGAGAGAGCAAGACTACCCTACCGTGCAAACATCTGGTGTGTACAAGCTTTGCTCCTCTACACCAGTGCCTGTGCTTTGTAAGTCATTGCAACTATGTGATGCAGCTATTAATCATCTTTCACAGTGAGGTTAACTTAAGCCTTTGCTGTCCCTGTCATTTGATGTGGCCTCTTTATATCGGGCTCGAAGCAAATCAGCTGCAATCGTGCCCTGCGTATGGAAAACATATGGTTTTTCCACTCAATGCCACAGGCTGTAGACTTTAGAGATACAGCGTGGAAACAGGCCCTCTGGTCCACCCAGTTCATGCATCCCAGAGAGCATCCCATACACACCAGTGCCACCTGCCTGCGTTTGGCCCATATTCCTCTCACCCATCTCCTATCCACGTACATGTCCAAATATATTTTAAATGTTATTATAGTCCCTCCCTCAACTACCTCCTCTGGCAGCTCGTTCCATACACCCACCATCCTCTGTGTGGAAAAAGTTGCCCCTCAGGTTCCTATTAAATCTTTCCCCTCTCACCTTCAACCTAGATTCCCCTACTCTGAGTAAAAGACTCTGTGCATTCACCCTATCTATTCCCCTCATGATTCAATATACTTCTATAAGATCAGAATCAGAATCAGAATCACACTTTATTCGCCAAGTATGTTTTGCAACATACGAGGAATTTCACTGGCCAGGTCAGTCATACAATTAAAAGCAACAGATCACTCAAAAACACATTTTAACATGAACATCCACCACAGTGACTCCTACACATTCCTCACTGTGATGGAAGGTGAAATAAGTTCAAGTCCCTTCCCTTAGTTCTTCCTCGGACCTGATGGGACGGTCTTGACTCCCGTAGCCGGCAGCATTTCGGGCCCTCCGTGACGAGGCGTTCAGATCCCGCATCGGGGGGAGGGGGATGCAAAAGTTTTTATAGATACGTGAAGAGGAAAAGATTAGTTAAAACAAATGTAGGTCCCTTGCAGTCAGAAACAGGTGAATTGATCATGGGGAACAAGGACATGGCAGACCAATTGAATAACTACTTTGGTTCTGTCTTCACTAAGGAAGACATAAATAATCTGCCGGAAATAGCAGGGGACCGCGCGGGTCAAAGGAGTTGGAGGAATTGAGTGAAATCCGTGTTAGGTAAATTGAATGGATTAAAGGCCGTTAAATCCCCAGGGCCAGATAAGTTGCATCCCAGAGTACTTAAGGAAGTACCCACAGAAACAGTGGATGCATTAGTGATAATTTTTCAAAACCCTTTAGATTCTGGAGTAGTTCCTGAGGACTCGAGGGTAGCTAATGTAACCCCACTTTTTAAAAAGGGAGGGAGAGAGAAAACGGGGAATTACAGACCAGTTAGTCTAACGTCGGTAGTGGGGAAACTGCTAGAATCAGTTATTAAAGATGGGATAGCAGCACATTTGGAAAGTGGTGAAATCATTGGACAAAGTCAGCATGGATTTGTGAAAGGTAAATCATGTCTGACGAATCTTATAGAATTTTTCGAGGATATAACTAGTAGAGTGGATAAGGGAGAACCAGTGGATGTGTTATATCTGGACTTTCAGAAGGCTTTCGACAAGGTCCCACATAAGAGATTAGTATACAAACTTAAAGCACATGGTATTGGGGGTTCAGTATTGATGTGGATAGAGAACTGGCTGGCAGACAGGAAGCAAAGAGTAGGAGTAAACGGGTCCTTTTCAGAATGGCAGGCAGTGACTAGTGGGGTACCGCAAGGCTCAGTGCTGGGACCCCAGCTATATACAATATATATTAATGATCTGGATGAGGGAATTGAATGCAACATCTCGAAGTTTGTGGATGACACGAAGCTGGGGGGCAGTGTTACCTGTGAGGAAGATGCTTGGAGGCTGCAAGGTGACTTGGATAGGTTGGGTGAGTGGGCAAATGCATGGCAGATGCAGTATAATGTGGATAAATGTGAGGTTATCCACTTTGGTGGCAAAAACAGGAAAGTAGACTATTATCTGAATGGTGGCCGATTGGGAAAGGGGGAGATGCAACGAGACCTGGGTGTCATGGTACACCAGCCATTGAAAGTAGGAATGCAGGTGCAGCAGGCAGTGAAGAAAGCAAATGGTATGTCAGCATTCATAGCAAAAGGTTTTGAGTATAAGAGCAGTGAGGTTTTACTGCAGTTGTACAGGGTCTTGGTGAGACCACACCTGGAGTATTGCGTACAGTTTTGGTCTCCTAATCTGAGGAAAGACATTCTTGCCATAGAGGGAGTACAGAGAAGGTTCACCAGATTGATTCCTGGGATGGCAGGACTTTCATATGAAGAAAGACTGGATAGACTCGACTTGTACACGCTAGAATTCAGAAGATTGAGGGGGGATCTTATAGAAACTTACAAAATTCTTAAGGGGTTGGACAGGCTAGATGCAGGAAGATTATTCCCGATGTTCACTGTGTCAAGTCCAGAACAAGGGGTCACAGTTTAAGGATAAGGGGGGAATCTTTTAGGACTGAGATGAGAAAAACACTTTTCACACAGAGAGTGGTGAATCTGTGGAATTCTCTGCCACAGAAGGTAGTTGAGGCCAGTTAATTGGCTATATTTAAGAGGGAGTTAGATGTGGCCCTTGTGGCTAAAGAGATCAGGGGGTATGGAGAGAAGGCAGGTACAGGATACTGAGTTGGATGATCAGCCATGATCTTATTGAATGGCGGTGCAGGCTCGAAGGGCCGAATGGCCTACTCCTGCACCTAATTTCAATGTTTCTATGTTTCTATGTCGGCAACCCCGGGCCGGGCGATCGAACTTCACGTCGGGGCTGGTCAAACCTTCCGCGGCATTGGAGCTCCCGAATCAGCCTCTCCCGAAGACTGCAAGCTTGATGATAAAGTCAGCGGTGGTCACGGTGGGAGCGTTCCTGCATCATAACTGTGTGTGGGGAAAGCCCTGGTTTTTAAGGCCCGGATTTATAACGGATTTTGCCGATAGCGGATGAGCCTGCCGACCGGCCTTCTCCAGCAGGCTGGGGGTCTACTGCCGCTTGGGGGCCGGTGTGGGCAAGTTGGGCTGAAGGGCCTGTTCCCGCACTGCGTCACTCTCTGACACAACCAGAGCTAATCATTTGGGACACAAGGAACTGCACAAAAAGGGACAGGAAGTGCTGGAGTAACTCAGCGGGTCAGGCAACATCTGTGGAGACGTTTTGTGTCAGGAGCCTTGGGTCAGACTGATATGTTGGCCTTCGTTCTTTGCCGACGGTGAAGCAGTAAACGTCCCCTTTCTGTGGGTAGAGGCCTAGTCAAGCCCCATGTTGACGTAGTGTGTGTGTGTGTGATTCCAGACCTCACAGTACCCTCTCATCCTGTCTCTGGAGAACCACTGCGACGTGGAGCAGCAGAACGTCATGGCCCATCATCTGAAAACCATCCTGGGGAACAAGCTGCTAACCAGGACTATGGACGGAAAAGTCCCCACTCACTTCCCCTCCCCTGAGGTAAGCAGCGGTTACACTATCATCGGTTATATTGCATGGGAGGCAAAACAAAGAACTTGACTGCAATAGGTCGCGTGGCAATAAACAATAGACAATAGGTGCAGGAGTAGGCCATTTGGCCCTTCGAGCCAGCACCGCCATTCAATGTGATCATGGCTGATCATCCCCAATCAGTACCCCGTTCCTGCCTTCTCCCCATATCCCCTGACTCCGCTATTTTTAAGAGCCCTATCTAGCTCTCTCTTGGAAGCATCCAGAGAACCTGCCTCCACCGAGGCAGAGAATGCCACAGACTCACCACTCTCTGTGAGAAAAAGTGTTTCCTCGTCTCCGTTCTAAATGGCTTACCCCTTATTCTTAAACTGTGGCCCCTGGTTCTGGACTCCCCCAACATCGGAAACATGTTTCCTACCTCTAGCGTCCAAGCACTTAACAATCTTATATGTTTCAATGTGGCGTTAAATAAGTATCAATCCATCAATATTGATTTATTCTTGTCACGTGTGACATACTGAAAACGTTGTGGTGAAGATATAGACACAGTGAAAAATGTTGGTCTGCATGCTGCTCAGGCCAAACATAAGTTTATGATTCATAGGAGCAGAATTTGGCCATTCGGCCCATCAAGCCATTCTATCATGGCCGACCTGTCTTTCCCTGTCAACCCCATTCTCCTGCCTTATCACCGTGACCTTTGGCACCCTTATTAATCAAAAATCTGTCAATCTTTGCTTTGAGAATATCACACACAGGTATAATCAAGCCAGTCGCAAGTACAACTGGTCGTGTTAAAAGAAATAAAACGACCACAATCCAATAATATTTAGGAAGGAACTGCAGATGCTGGAAAATCGAAGGTAGACAGAGCTCTGGAGAAACTCAGCGGGTGCAGCAGCATCTATGGAGCAAAGGAAATAGGCGACGTTTCGGGCCGAAACCCTACATCAGTCTGAAGAAGGGTTTCGTCCCGAAACGTTGCCTATTTCCTTCGCTCCATAGATGCTGCTGCACCCGCTGAGTTTCTCCAGCACTTTTGTCTACCTACAATCCAATAATAATATTACAACGTTATATCGTCACGGTTACAGAGAAAGTGCAGACTTTTTAAAGTGCGAGGGCCCAGATGAGGTAGATGGGCAGATGGGTACCAAGATGTGGTGAGAAACCTTTGTTTTTGCCTGATATCCAGTCAAGTCAAATCATACAGTGCATGAGTACATCTGGCCGGCACAGTGGTGTAACGGTAGAGTTGCTCCCTTGCAGCACCAGCGACCCGGGTTCCATCCTGACCTCAGGTGCTGTCTGTGCGGAGTTTGCTCGTTCTCCCTGCGACCGCACAAGTTCCCTCTTTTGTTTTGTTTAAATACAAGAGCTTTTATTCAAACAAACACAACTACAGACAATCAAGGCAGCCATTGGCAGTTTACAATCAAACAGTTATCACATTAAAATGTTGTCAACTTTATCAACAATACACTCGATCCCAGTGGTGGACTGGCCAGGGTGTCAGCTTGCCCGATGGCAGGTGGGTCCCTGATGAAGTGGGCCCCCTATATCAAGTGGGTCCCTGATGAAATGGGCCCCCTATATCAAGTGGGCTCCTGATGAAGTAACTTTAGTAACTTGTCAGTTTCTTTGTTGAACTAAATTAGGACCATGTTGCAATCAAAAGCGCTTGAACAATTGGTTGGGAAGAAAGCCAAACTGTTAGAAAGACGACCCCTATATCGTGGGCCCCTGATGAAGTGGGCCCCCTATATGAAGTGGGTCCCTGATGAAGTGGGCCCCTATATGAAGTGGGCCCCTGATGAAGTGGGCCCCTATATGAAGTGGGCCCCTGATGAAGTGGGCCCCTATATGAAGTGGGCCCCTGATGAAGTGGGCCCCTATATGAAGTGGGCCCCTGATGAAGTGGGCCCCTATATCAAGTGGGCCCCTGATGAAGTGGGCCCCCTATATGAAGTGGGCCCCTGATGAAGTGGGCCCCTATATGAAGTGGGCCCCTGATGAAGTGGGCCCCTATATCAAGTGGGCCCCTGATGAAGTGGGCCCCTATATCAAGTGGGCCCCTGATGAAGTGGGCCCCTATATGAAGTGGGCCCCCTATATCAAGTGGGCCCCTGATGAAGTGGGCCCCTATATCAAGTGGGCCCCTGATGAAGTGGGCCCCCTATATGAAGTGGGCCCCTATATCAAGTGGGCCCCTGATGAAGTGGGCCCCTATATCAAGTGGGCCCCCTATATCAAGTGGGCCCCTGATGAAGTGGGCCCCCTATATCAAGTGGGCCCCTGATGAAGTGGGCCCCTGATGAAGTGGGCCCCTATATCAAGTGGGCCCCTATATTAAGTGGGTCCCTGATGAAGTGGGTCCCTGATGAAGTGGGCCCCTGATGAAGTGGGCCTCCTATATCGTGGGTCCCTGATGAAGTGGGCCTCCTATATTAAGTGGGCCCCTGATGAAATGGGCCCCCTTTATCTCCTGCCAGCCAATATTTTGAGACCCAGTCCGCCACTGCTCGACCCCCCCCCCCCCCCCCCCCCCCCCGCGACCGGCGTTCATGGTAGGCCTCCAGAATCTCCGTGGACACCGTGTGTTTCCTCTCCAGGGACACGCGGGCACAGACTTAGGCCAGAAAGAGGGGCAGGCAGCCAACTCGGGCAGAACCCTCGACTGCCCACTGCCCATCTTGGCCGGGCCCAGGAGCAAACCGACATAGAGACACCCCCTGACCCTCCCCCCCTCTGTACCGGGTGACCAAAGTTCAGGAGCGTGGGGCTGAAGCGCAGCCAGAACTTGGGCCACCTCTTCAGATACTCGTACAGCGGCTGCAGCCTCTACGAGATTCCCCCGGGTGCTCCGGTTTCCTCCCACATTCCAAAGACGTGCGGGTTTGTAGATTATTTGGCCCTCTGTAAATTGCCCCCTGGTGCGCAGGGAGTGGATGAGAAAGTGGGATAACATAGAACCAGTGTGAATGGGTGATCGATGGTTAGCGGAGACTCTGTGGGCCGAAGGGCCTGTTTCCATGCTGTAGCTCTGAACTAAATTAAACTAAACCAACACACAAGTACAATAGGTAGTGCGTAGAGAAAAATACCAGCGTACAGAATATAGTGTTACCAAGTTATAGCAGTGCAGCTAGAGAAAGCGCAATTTAAAAAAAGTGTAATGAGGTAGGTTGGAAGAATAGAGTGACAACCTAGCTTGCGGGATGATCAGTCAGTAGGCGATCAAACCATACACGAGTACAGCCTGCAAGTTCAAGACTGACCTGAGGTTAGGGTTTGAATCAATGGTACACTGAGTGCTGGAATAACTCAACGGGTCAGGCAGCATCCCCGGAGTACATGGATAGATGACGTTTCGACTCTTGTCCCTTCAGTCAAGGGTTTTCTGGTGAATAATCAAGGAAGGACAGATGCTTACTGTTAGAGTTTGGGGATACAGCATGGAAACCCTTAACAGGCCCTTCGGCCCATCGAGGCAACGCACCGACCAGCGATCCCCGCTCATTAACACCATCCTACACACACTAGGGACAATTTACAATGATACCAAGCCAACTAACCCTGTACATCTTTGGAGTGTGGGGGGAAACCGGACACCCTGGGGAAGCCCCACGTGGTCATGGGAAGGACGTGCAAACTCCGTACAGACAGCAGCCGTAGTCAGGATGGAACCCGGCTCCCTGGCGCTGTGAGGCAGCAACTCTACCGCTGCACCACGGTGCCAGCCCAGGGCTAGGGTCAGTGTTAGGTGTACGAAACAAAGAGGCAAAATGCTGGAGTAAGTCGGCGGATCAGGTGGCATGTCTATAGTAGATGGATAGGTGGGGACCTTTGTTCAGGCGGGTGGGTTTGGGTGGGTGAGTTGTGGACTCGGGAGGCTGGGCTGGGCTGGGACTGGTGTGGGGTTGCTGAAGGCAGTCCAGGTTTGGCACACATTACCCCGGCTACAGCAGGCTGCAGGAAATTCCACTCATTGCTCCCGAGCAGACGGCAAGGTGGGTGCGGGGCGGGGGCCGGGGTGAAAACAAGCAAACGGAGCGTGGGGAAAGGATGGATTCGGCAACAAATGCTTCCCTTGTGCCACTGGGTCAGTGAGGGGGAGGGGGAGGGGTAGGGTCACTACATCATTCACGGGCTCCACTCAACCGAAACACAAACAGGGTCTGTGTGGTCCAACACAAGGCCGCCTTTGTTCCATAGATGTAGGGCAAGTAAATCGTTCAACCGATCGCGTTCCCCACTGACTAATGGTCACAGTGTGTCACCACAGCTCTGAAGCAGGCCATTCGGCCCACAATCTCCATACAAGCCGCCAACCACCCATATAAACCTATCCCGGTTTCCAGCCATTGACTCGTGGCCTGAACCCGCTCATTTATCGAATTGCCACTCCCCCTCCCATTCCGAATCCGACCTTTCTGTCCTGGGCCTCCTCCGTGGCCAGAGTGAGTCCCACCACAAATTGGAGGAGCAGCACCTCATATTTTGCTTGGGTAGATTACACCCCCCAGTGGTATGAACACTGACTTCTCCAATTTCAGGTAGTCCCTGCTTTCTCCCTCCTTCCCCACCCCTTCCCACCACTCCTACAGCCCACTGTCTCTGCCTCTTCCTTTCTGCTTCCCGCCCCCCCCCCCCCCCCCCCCCCCACCCCCCCATCACCCTGAAGAAGCTTGATTGTAATCATGACTGGTTAGCACGCAAACAAAAACTTTTCACTGGACCTCGGCCACGTGACAACAATCAATTAAACTAAACTCATTGAGTTCAACTCAAGAGGTTACTAGAGTAATAATGGACAATAATGTAGCGTGTGGACTTTCTCAAAGTCCCACATTGAAAACCGGTCCGAATTAGATAGAGCTCTTCGGGATAGCAGAGTCGGGGGATTTGGGGAGAAGGCAGGAACGGGATACTGATTGTGGATGATCAGCAATGATCACATTAAATGACGGTGCTGGCTCGAAGGGCCAAATGGCCTCCTCCTGCACCTATTGTCTATTGAAAGGTTTGGTCCCATCGGATCCAAGATAAAAAGGGTGGCACGGTGGCGCAGCGGTAGAGTTACTGCCCTACCGCGCCAGAGACCCGGGTTCTATCCCGACTACGGGTGCTGTCTGCATGGAGTTTGTACGTTCTCCCCGTGACCTGCGTGGGTTTTCTCTGAGATCTTTGGTTTCCTCCCACACTCCAAAGACGTGCAGGTTTGTAGGTTAATTGGCTTGGTGTAAATGTACAATTGTTCCCAGTGAGTGTAGGATAGTGTTAATGTGCGGGTGATCGCTGGTCGGCGCGGACTCGGTGGGCCGAAGGGCCTGTTTCCGCGCTCTATCTCTCTAAACTAAACTAAATTGGATCTGAAATTAGCACATGTTTTGTGCTTGGACTCTCTGGTCAACCACGAGGAAGTCTGAGGTCAACCTTCTCGGCCACTCGGATTCAAACAAAACAATAGCAGGCAGCCTTGGCAGCCTTACCCCACTACTCAAACCTCGCGTCAAAAACCTTGGAGTGATATTGGACTCAGCATTGAAATTTGACAAACAAATCAACGCGGTGGTAAACGCTAGCTTCTTCCAGCTTCGCACGAAAGCTAAAATAAAACAATTCCTCCAGTTTGATGACCTGGAAAAGATCATCCACACATTCATCTCCTCCCGCGTCGATTACTGCAACTCCCTTTACACTGGCATCAGCCAATCTTCCCTGTCCCGCCTGCAACTGGTCCAAAACGCCGCAGCGAGACTCCTGACGGGCACCCGAAAAAGGGACCACGTCACCCCGATCCTGGCCTCTCTCCACTGGCTCCCTGTGCGGTTCCGAATCAATTTCAAGCTCCTTCTTTATGTTTACAAAGCCCTTAACGGGCTTGCCCCCACCTACATCAAAAGTCTGCTTACCCACCACACCACCTCCAGGTCCCACAGATCGGTCGACTTGGGGTTGCTGAATATACCACGGTCTAGGCATAAGCTCAGGGGCAACCGCGCCTTTGCGGTTGCAGCTCCTAGACTGTGGAACAGCATCCCCCTTTCCCATCAGAACTGCCCCCTCCATCAACTCCTTTAAGTCAAGACTTAAAACTCATCTTTACTCCTAAGCCTTTCCTGACGTCCTCTGAGGGAGGGCTACATGTATGTGTTTATGTATGTACTTAATCTATGAACCACTGTTGTATAACGTTAGTACCTCCACCGATTTAAAGCACTTTGGTCAACGAGAGTTGTTTTTTAAATGTGCTATAGAAATAAAAGTGACGACTTGACTTGGCTTGAGACTGAGGTACAACTGTTGGACTGTTGCCAGATCGCAGTCAGTAACAACAGTTCCCTGGGCCCAAAGTGTGGAGCTGTCAGAGAGGAGGGGGAAGGGAGGGGAGGTGGAGTGGGCGGTGCAGGGTGTAGGTGGTCCTGCAAGGCCCAGCATTGAGTTGTCTTGTTGCAGCAACTGAAGGGCATGATCCTGGTGAAGGGCAAGAGGCTGAACCGTCTGGAGGATGACGAGAGCGGGTCGGCGGATGAGGTGTCCGACGAGGACGAGGCTGCTGACATGGAGGGGGGCGAAGAGGAGAAGGAGAAGGAGAAGGCGAAGAAGGTGAGTTGCTTCTACATGTCCCCAATGCCAGCCTTATTCACTCACTCACTCACTCACTCACTCACTCACTCACTCACACTCACTCACTCACACTCACTCACTCACTCACTCTCACTCACTCACTCACTCACACTCATTCACACTCACACTCAATCACACTCACTCACTCTCACTCACTCACACTCACTCACTCTCACTCACTCACTCACTCACTCTCACTCACTCACTCACACACTCACTCACTCACTCTCACTCACACTCACTCTCACTCACTCACTCTCACTCTCACTCACTCACTCACTCTCACTCACTCTCAAACACACTCACACTCACTCACACTCACTCTCACTCACTCTCACTCACACTCACTCACTCTCACTCTCTCACTCACACTCACTCACTCTCACTCACTCACTCTCACTCACTCTCTCACTCACACTCACTCACTCACACTCACTCACACTCACTCACACACTCTCTCTCACTCACTCATTCACTCACTCACTCACTCACTCTCACACACTCACTTACTCACTCACTCACTGACTCTCACTCACTCTCTCTCTCTCTCACTCTCACTCACACTCTCTCTCTCTCACTCACTCACTCACACTCACTCTCACTCACTCACTCTCACTCACTCTCTCTCACTCACTCACTCACTCACTCACTCACTCTCTCACTCACTCACTCACTCACTCACTCACACTCTCACTCACTCACTCACTCACTCACTCTCTCTCACACTCACACTCACTCACTCACTCACTCTCTCACTCACTCACTCACTCACACTCACACACACATCCTCTCACTCACACTCACACTCACTCACACTCACTCACTCACACTCACTCTCTCACTCACTCACTCACACTCTCACTCACTCACTCACTCACACTCACTCACTCACTCACACTCACTCAAACTCACTCACTCACTCACTCACTCACTCACTCACTCACTCACTCACTCACTCACTCACTCACTCACTCACTCACTCTCTCTCTCACTCACTCACTCACTCACTCACTCACTCACTCACTCACTCACTCACTCACTCACTCACTCACTCACTCACTCACTCACTCACTCACTCACACTCACTCACTCACTCACTCACTCACTCACTCACTCACTCTCACTCACTCTCACTCACTCATTCTCACTCACTCACTCTCACTCACTCACTCACACTCTCACTCACTCACACTCACTCACACTCACTCACACTCACTCACACTCACTCACTCACTCACTCACACTCACTCACTCACCCACTCACTCACTCACTCATTCACTCACTCACTCATTCACTCATTCACTCACTTATCCCTCCCACGCTCCCTACCTTCATTCCTTCCCTTGCTCACTCCTCCCCATCTTATGTTCACTTCTTCATTCCTTGTCCATTCCTTCCCTCCCTCATTCACTCATTACCTCTCTCTCCCTCGTTCATTCATTCAACCCTCCTTTGCTCATTCATTCATTCATCCCTTTACCCCATTCATTTTCCCTCCCCTCCCTCTCTCCCTCAACTACCTCCTCTGGCAGCTTGTTCCATACACCCACCACCCTTTGTGTAAATAAGTTACCCCTCAGATTCCTATTAAATCTTTCCCCCTTCGCCTTGAACCCATGTCCTCTGGTTCTCGATTCCCCTACTCTGGGCAAGAGACTCTGTGCATCTACCCTATCTATTGCTCGCATGATTTTATACACCTCTATAAGATCACCCCTCATCCTCCTGCACTCCAGGGAATAGGGACCCAGCCTACTCAACCTCTCCCGATAACGCACACCCTCTAGTCCTGGCAACATCCTCGTAAATCTTCTCTGTACCCTTTCCAGCATGACAACATCTTTCCTATAACATGGTGCCCAGAACTGAACACAATACTCTAAATGCGGTCTCACCAACGTCTTATACAACTGCAACATGACCTCCCAACTTCTATACTCAATACTCTGACTGATGAAGGCCAAAGTGCCAAAAGCCTTTTTGACCACCTTATCTACCTGCGATTCCACCTTCAAGGAACCATGTACCTGTACTCCTAGATCCCTCTGCTCTACAACATTCCCCAGACGTCTACCATTCACTGTGTAGGTCCTGCCCTTGTTAGACTTCCCACAATGCAACAATTCACATTTCTCTGTATTAAATTCCATCAACCATTCCTCAGCCCACCTGGCCAATCCATCAAGATCCTGCTGCAATTTTTCACAACCATCTTCACTATCAGCAATACCACCCACTTTTGTATCAACAGCAAACTTGCTAATCTTGCCCTGTATGTTCTCATCCAAATCACTGATATAGATGACAAACAGTAACGGGCCCAGCACTGAACCCTGAGGCACACCACTAGTCACAGGCCTCCAGTCCGAAAATCAACCTTCCACCATCACCCTCTGCTTCCTTCCATGGAGCCAATTTTCTATCCATTCAGCCATCTCTCCTTGGATCCCATGTGATCTAACCTTCCAGAGCAGCCTATCATGCACAACCTTGTTGAATGCTTTGCTGAAATCCATGTACACAACATCTACAGCTCTGCCCTCATCAACCTTTTTGGTCACGTCTTCAGAAAACTCAATCAGATTTTTGAGACACGACCTCCCACGTATAAAACCATGCTGACTATCCCTAATCAACCCTTGCCCATCCAAATGCCTGTATAACCTATCCCTCAGAATACAGATTTCCATCTACAGAGGTTCAGCTCACCAGCCTATAGTTCCCAGCATTTTCCCTGCGGCCCTTCTTGAATAGAGGCACAACATTTCCCACTCTCCAGTCTTCCGGCACCTCTCCTGTATTTAAGGACGACTCGGAAATTTCAACCAGGGCTCCCACAATTTCCTCTCCAGTTTCCCACAATGTCCTCGGATATATCTGATCAGGCCCTGGAGATTTGTCTACCTTCATCCACGACAGTACCTTCAGTACTTCTTCGACGTAACACTGACTGCTCTCAAGACACTTCCATTGACTGCCCCAAGTTCCTCCGTCCTCCTGTCTAAATACAGAGGAGAAATACTCATCGAGGACCTTGCCCATCTCCTGTGGCTCCACACAGAGGTGATTCCTGAGGGGTCCCACTCTCTCTCTAGTTACCCTTTTCCCCCTTATGTATTTACAAAATCTCTTGGGATTATCTTTAATGCTACCCGCCAGAGCTATCTCCTGGCCCCTTTACCCCTCAGTTCCCGAAACTCCTCAGGGATACACTTGATCCCAGCTGCCTGTACCTGGCCCATTCATCCTTCTTATTTTGACCAATGCCTCAATTTCCCTCGTCAGCCAAGTTTGCTCACGTTTGTCTGCCATGCCCTTCACTGTAATCTTCTCCATCCGTGTCCTTCTGCTATATAGTGGCTCGCCATCGTTGCGCTATAGAAGTGTTAAGTCTGCAGTGGTACATGGATTATCCAGCAATGGGCATTGCAGTAGATGTTGCATTGTCTGGGTCAATGTGCCACAGTCACAGGTTGTTGCACCCTCGATGTAGCCCCATTTGTGCATGATAATCACTCTAACGAGGACGTACACATCCTGAGCTTTTGTCAGTACACTTTTAAAAACATCCCACCTGGCCGATGGTCCTTTCCCCTGAAACAACCTGCCCGCAATCAACTTGAGCGAGACCTTCTCTCAACCCTCAAAGTTGGCCTTACGCCAAATGAGCATTTTAACACGTGGACCCTCTCCGTCCCTATCCATAACTATATTTCACCCAATCGAACTGTGGCCACTGATAATGGGTACAACATTTGCTGCAAAGACTTCACCACAAACACTTCATTCACTTGCCCGTCCCAATTTCCTAAGACTAGATCCAGTGTTGCCCTCTCACGTGTGGGGCCCTCTACATATTGCTGGAGAAACTCTCCTAAACACCTTTGAGGAATTGCACCAAAATCTAAACCCTTCACACTATGATTTTCCCAGTCAATATTGGGAAAGTTAAAATCCCCTACTACAACAACCTTATTTGACCTGCAGCTGTCTGCAATCTCCTGGCATATTTGTTCTTCTAATTCCCGTTGACTATTCGCGGGTCTGTAGTACACCCCCAACAAGGTGATCATCCCTTTCTTGTTCCTCAGCTCCACCCATATGACCTCACTGGACGAACCGTCTGTAATACCACCTCTGATCACATCCGTGACATCCTCCTTAACCAACAATCCAAACCCCCCTTCCTCTTTTTTCCCTCACCGCTGTCTCTCCTGAAGCTCCCTGTTCCCCAGAACATTGAGCCAGTCCTGCCCCTCTCTTTTTTTTTTTTTTTTATTTTATTTTTATTAGAAGTACGGTAAAGTACAATACTACACAACACATATATCTTGATACATTTTTTGTACCGCTTCATTTTTTTTGAGCTTTAAGAAAAAGGTAGAAGTAGGGAAAGTAAAGAAAGTGCAAGAGAGTCGTGAAGTGCAAGAGTGTTGGGAAAAGAAAGCCCCTTAGGAAAGAAGTTAGAGAAGGAAGTAAAGTGAGAAAATAGACCCTAGAAAAGAAAGAAAGAGAAAATAGAAACAATCGCTCTATTATAACATTAAACTCCGCAGAAAGGGGACTACCAACCAAGTCTGTTTTGTTGTTTTACCTCCCATTACCAGGTCCTGATACCACTTATTTATATATTTGGTTTTTTTTTAATTACTTTTGCACCTCATACTTGTAATAGGTCCAGAAACATAGACCACGTCTTTTGGAATTGGTCTGCTTTACCTGCTAGGAGGAATCTCATCTCTTCCAGATGTAATGTTTCAAACATATTTGATATCCACATTTTTGTTGTTGGTGTCGGCGCATTTTTCCAGAATTTAAGTATAAGCTTTTTTCCCATTATTAGCCCGTAATTAAATAAATTCTTCTGAAACACGTTTAATTCAGGGTTACCTTCCGATATTCTGAAGATAATCCATTCTGGTTTTGGTACCAGTTTTATTTTGATCAATTTTGAAAAAATATCAAATATTTCATACCAGAATTTTTGGATTTTTGTACAAAAAACAAAAGAGTGCGCTATGGTAGCTGCCCCTCTCTTAACCAGGTTTCAGTCATGGCTACAAGGTCCCCAGTCGCACGTAACCCCCCCCCCCCCCCCCCCCCCCCCCCACTCCATTTGTTAGCTCACTCACTCTTTCTTGCTCCCTCCCTCATTCATTAACTCTTTCAACCCACCCATACCTGCGCGAGTTCTGGTGTATACCCATTTCATCCTCTCCCCACCTACTCTGCCTCCTCCCACCTACATCCTACACTCCTCTTCTCTCTTTATCCGACTCCCTTTTGTCTCCTTTTCACCCTGTCACTTGCTCCACCCATCTGCCAATCCACCTTCCCCTTGGTGGGGGGGGGGGGGGGGGCACAGTGGCTCAGCGGGTAGAGCTGCTGCCTCACAGCGCCAGAGCCCCGGGTTCCATCCCGTCTGTACAGAGTTTGTACGTTCTCCCCGTGACCTTGCGTGGGTTTTCCCCGGGTGCTCCGGTTTCCTCCCACACTCCAAAGACGTGCAGGTATGTAGGTTAATTGGCTTGGTGTCATTGTAAATTGTCCCTAGTGTGTGTAGGATAGTGTTTGTGTGTGGGGATCGCCGAATAATAAGGGAGCAAAGCGGATGGGGGAAGGTGGTGGAGGTCTGTGGTGGAGATGTGCTGGAAGGAACTGCAGATGCTGGTTTAAACCAAAGGCAGGCACAAAATGCTGGAGTAACTCAGCGGGACAGGCAGCATCTCTGGAGAGAAGGAATGGGTGACGTCTCAGGTCGAGGCCCTTCTTCAGACTGGTGGAGATTCCTAAAATGGGGTCCCAACTACCAAGATAGAACGGGGAAAATGCAGGAGGCAAGACCTGGAGAAGTGAGGAGATCCCGTGTGGGTTGAGGGGACCTATCGAGCTGGAGCAGGCCATCCCCTAGGCCCCAGTGCCTATGGGCCATGTCAGCAAGGATTGAGATGGTTTTAGCTCGAGACACTAACTGGTGTGGCTGTCACCCCTTTGTTCCAAAATCCCAAGGTCAAGCTGTCCAAGGAGCTGTCGGACCTGGTCATCTTCTGCAGGAGCGTCCACTTCAACGGGTTTGAAGATGCCACCGCCAACCAGGTCTTCTACGAGATGTCCTCCTTTGTGGAAAACAAGTTCAATAAACTGGTGCAGGACACGGGTAAGTGGAGCTTGAGGATGTAGTGGACCCTCAGATATTAGCAAACTTGTCTCAAGGCCTCTTGAACATCACTCCATCGTATATCTGCCTCCACCACCAAATCTGGCAGCGCTTGCCAGACACCCACTGCCCTCTGTGTACAAAACAGCTCAACTCCCCCACCGCACATCTCCTTTAAACTTTACCCCTGGTACCTGAAATGCATGCCCCTCTAGTCATTGGCCTTTCCACTCTGGGGAGGGGGGGGGAAGGTTTTGACTGCTCACTCTACATATGCCTCTGATAATTCTCTGCCACAGAGGGCGGTGGAGGCAGGTTCTCTGGATGCTTTCAAGAGAGAGCTAGATAGGGCTCTTAAAAATAGCAGAGTCAGGGGATATGGGGGGGGGGAAGCAGGAATGGGGTACCGATTGGGGATGATCAGCCATGATCACATTGAATGGCGGTGCTGGCTCGAAGGGCCGAATGGCCTACTCCTGCATCTATTGTGTATTGTCTATAGTCGGAGTCAAGAGTGTGTTATTGTCATGTGTCCCAGATAGGACAATGAGATTCTTCATTGCTGCAACACAACACAATATGTAAACATAGTACTCAACGGAGCAAAAGGTTCCGTGTGTGTATATACACATACACGCGCACTCAATAAATAATCAAATATAGTTCAATGATAATAATAGTCTGTTGTAGTTCAGTCTCAGTTTTCAGTTTCCTGTACCTTCTTCCCGATGGCAACGGTGAAATGAGTGTGTGGCCGGGATGGTGTGGGTCTCTGATGATGTTGCCAGCCTTTTTGAGGCAGCGACTGCGATAGATCCCCTCGATGGTGGGGAGGTCAGAGCCGGTGATGGACTGGGCAGTGTTTACTACTTTTTGTAGTCTTTTCCGCTCCTGGGCACTCAAGTTGCCGAACCAAGCCACGATGCAACCGGTCAGCATGCTCTCTACTGTGCACCTGTAGAAGTTCGAGAGAGTCATAGAAACATAGAAACATAGAAATTAGGTGCAGGAGTAGGCCATTCGGCCCTTCGAGCCTGCACCGCCATTCAATATGATCCCATGGCTGATCATCCAACTCGGTATCCCGTACCTGCCTTCTCTCCATACCCTCTGATCCCCTTAGCCACGAAGGCCACATCTAACTCCCTCTTAAATATAGCCAATGAACTGGCCTCGACTACCCTCTGTGGCAGAGAGTTCCCGAGATTCACCACTCTCTGTGTGTGAAAAAAAAATGTTTTTCTCGGTTCTAAAGTCCCTTATCCTTAAACTGTGTGCTGTGACCCCTTGTTCTGGACTTCCCCAACATCGGGAACAATCTTCCTGCATCTAGCCTGTCCAACCCCTTAAGAATTTTGTAAGTTTCCATAAGATCCCCTCTCAATCTCCTAAATTCTAGAGAGTATAAACCAAGCCTATCCAGTCTTTCTTCATAAGATAGTCCTGACATCCCAGGAATCCCTGGTGAACCTTCTCTGCACTCCCTCTATGGCAATAATGTCCTTCCTCAGATTTGGAGACCAAAACTGTACGCAATACTCCAGGTGTGGTCTCACCAAGACCCTGTACAACTGCAGTAGAACCTCCCTGCTCCTATACTCAAATCCTTTTGCTATGAAAGCTAACATACCATTCGCTTTCTTCACTGCCTGCTGCACCTGCATGCCTACTTTCAATGACTGGTGTACCATGACACCCAGGTCTCGCTGCATCTCCCCTTTTCCTAGTCGGCCACCATTTAGATAATAGTCCTCCTTGACATACCGACTCTCCGTAATCTTCTCAGGAAGTAGAGGCGCTGATATGCCACCTTTATAATTGCATCGGTATGCTGGGACCAGGCAAGATCCTTGGAAATATACACGCCCAGGAATTTGAAGTTGTTGACATACTTCTATCATGTATGTCTGCCCCCTCGATCTCCAACGCTCCAGACATATCCACCCAGAGGTTTCCAAGGGAAACGAGATATCCGCCCCCTCTTGTGTTCCAGTCCCTGGAGGAACCTCATGCACTGCGTTTGAGAGGGGAGGAGGGGAAGAGTGCAACTCGGAGAGGTCACTGAGCGAGCAGGTTAGGATGTTCATAGCCGGCGCAGCGGTAGAGTTGCTGCCTCACAGTGCTGGAGACCCGGGTTCGACTCTGACTACGGGTGCTGTCTGTACAGAGTTTGTACCTTCTCCCCGTGACCTGCGTGGGTTTTCGGGAACTCCGGTTTCCCCCCACATTCCAAAGGTTTGTAGGTACATTGGCTGGGTATAAGTGTAAATAGTTCCCAGTGTGTAGGGTTAAGAGCCTGTCCCACTTGGGCAACCTAATCCACGAGTTCTGGCGAGTTTGCCCTCATACTCATACTCACAGCATGGTCAACACGAGGTCCTAGGAGGTCTTTGTAAGTCTCCTTCATGCTCGAGAGAGTGTGTACTCGAGGCCTCAGCTAGGTTGCGGCGTATTTTTCAACATGTTGAAAAATGCCCGCGAGTAAATAAAGGTCGCCATGGAAAAAATCTATTTTTTATTTACTCGTAGGTTTGGTCGAAATAGGTCATAGTAAGTCGGCACGTTAGTCGTAGGTAATCAAGGGTAGTCGAAGGTAGTCGTAGATAGTCTTCAACATAGTCGAAGGGAGATCGAAGGAGATCGAAGGAGGTCGTCTTCACTCTCCACTATTTGGTGTCCAATTTTCCCGAAGCTGGTTGTAGCTGGTCTTCAACATAGTCGAAGGAGGTTGAAGGAGGTCTTCAACATAGTCGAAGGAGGTTGAAGGAGGTCTTCAGCATAGTCGAAGGAGGTCTTCAACATGACACTTTTTCAAACTCTCCTAAACTCTTCTAAACTGGCCAATTAGGTCTCCGCAGTGGGACAGCCCCTTCAGTGCGGGGATCTCTGGTTGGTGCGGACTCGGTGGGCCGAAGGGCCTGTTTCCGTGCTGTATCGCTAAACTAGACTAAACTAAAGATGCTAATGGCCTCTTGTCTCTTGCAGGTACCCCCTTCGCCCAGCTGAACGCCCGGCAGCTGAGCAGGATATACCCGGCTGGCCTGAGGACAGACTCATCCAATTACTCCCCCATTGACATGTGGAATGTTGGCTGCCAAATAGGTGAACATTTACAGGAAGGGGATGAGGAGGAATCTCTTTAGCCAGAGGGTGGTGAATCTGTGGAATTCATTGCCACAGACGGCGGTGGATATTTTTACGGGGGATGTTGACAGATTCTTAATTCGTACGGGTGTCGGAGGTTATGGGGAGAGGGCAGGAGAATGGGGTTGAGAGGGAGAGATAGATCAGCCATGATTGAATGGCGGGGTAGACTGGATGGGCCGAATGGCCTAATTCTCCTCCTTGAACGTATGAACCAGCCCGACCAGTTGGCACATCGAGGCGAATCACATGACCTCCCTTTCCTTCCCCTCCCCCTCCCCCCCCCCCCCCCCCCCCCCCCCCCGCCCCCCCCGCCCCGCCATTAGTCCCACCGACACGCCGCCCGCCATTAGTCCACCGCCCTGGCGCTGCCTTACCTCACGTCATGTACACTGCACTAGGAAAGATTGCAATTGGACGGGGACGTGGACAGTAAAAGCTCAAGGGAGTTGTGGGCCAAACAAGGGAAAGTGAGACTGGTGTAGATGGGGCATCCTGGTCAGCGGGGTGGGTCGGGCTGAAGGGCCTGTTTCCGTGGTGCATGACTATTGAGGGAGTGCAGCGTAGGTTCACCAGGTTAATTCCCGGGATGGCGGGACTGTCAAATGCTGAGAGAATGGAGCAGCTGGGCTTGTGCACTCTGGAGTTTAGAAGGATGAGAGGGTATCTCATTGAAACATATAAGATTGTTAAGGGCTTGGACACGCTAGAGGCAGGAAACATGTTCCCGATGTTGGGGGAGTCCAGAACCAGGGGCCACAGTTTAAGAATAAGGAGTAAGCCATTTAGAACGGAGACGAGGAAACACTTTTTCTCACAGAGAGTGGTGAGTCTGTGGAATTCTCTGCCTCAGAGGGTGGTGGAGGCAGGTTCTCTGGATACTTTCAAGAGAGAGCTAGATAGGGCTCTTAAAGATAGCAGAGTCAGGGGATATGGGGAGAAGGCAGGAACGGGGTACTGATTGGGGATGATCAGCCATGATCACATTGAATGGCGGTGCTGGCTCGAAGGGCCAAATGGCCTCCTCCTGCACCTATTGTCTATTGTCTATTGTCTATGTCGTTAAGCTGGACAGGGCACAGAGAAAGGCGTATGAGGATGTTGCCAGGACTCGAAGGCCTGAGCTTCAGGGAGTGGCTAGGCAGGCTCACACCTTCATTCCTGGGACCATTTGACTTTCCTCCGGGTGCTCCGGTTTCCTCCCACACCCCATAGACGTGTGGGATTAATCGGCCCCTTTGTAAAAAATTGCCCCCAGTGTGGGTGCATAGGATGAAAAGTCAATTAACATCAAACTAGTGTGAGCGGGTGATCGATGGTCAGTGTGGTGTCGATGGCTGATGTTTCCATGCTGTATGTCGAAGCTATGCTAAACCATTCCAATGCCTACCTTGTGGGTTCGCCACAGATGCCTTGTTACTTCCTGACATTAAAGATAAAGAGATATGGAAGGATATGTGACAAACGCTGGCAACAGCACGAGTTTGTATTGGACATCTTGGCTGGTATGGACAAGTTGGGCCGAAGGGCCTGTTTCCATGCTGTATGACTCTGGAATGGGTCTTTAAATATTTTTTCATTGAATATCTCTCCCTTTCTCTGTCTGTACCTCTCTCCCTCCCTCTCTCTCCCCCTCTCTCTCTGTCTCTTTTTCTCTCTTTTTCTCTGTCTTCTCTCTCTCTCTCTCTCTCTTTCTCTCCTCCTCTCTTTCTCTCCTCCCCTCTTTCTCTCCTCCTCTCTTTCCTCTCCTCCCCCTCTTTCTCTCCTCCTCCTCCCTCCTTCTCCTTCTTCTCCTCTCTCTCTCTTCTCTCCCTCTCCTCCTCCTCCCCTCTCTCTTTTTTCCCCTCTTTCCTCTCTTCTCCTCTTCTCTCCTCTCTGCCTCCCCTCTCCTCTCTCTCTCCTCTCTCTCTTTTCTCCTCTTTCTCCTCTCCTCTCCTCTCCTCTTCTCTGTTCTTCTCTTTCTCTCTCTTCTCCTCCCTTTCTTCTCTCCTCCTCCTCTTCTCTCTCTTCTCTCCCCCTCTCTTCTCTCTTCTCTTTCCCTCTCCTCTCTCCCTCTTCTCTCGCTCTCCCTCCTCTCCTCCCTCTCTCTCTTCTCCTCTCTCCCCTCTCTCCCTCTCCCTCTCCTCTCTCTCTCTCTCTCCCTCTCTCTTCTCTCCTCCCTCTCCCTCTCTTCTCTCTCTCCTCTCCCTCTCTCCTCCTTTCCCCTCTCCCTCCTCTTCTCTCCTCCCTCTCCCTCCCTCCTCCTCTCTTCTCTTCCTCTCTCTCCTCCTCTCTCCTCTCCTCTCCCCTCTCCTCTTCTCTCTCCTCTCTCTCTCCTCTCTCTCTCCCTCTTCTCTCTCTCAATCACTCTTTCCACTTCCTCCTTCAATCTCTCTCCCTCCTTCCCTCTCCCTCTCTCTCCCCTCCTCTCTCTCTCCCTCCCTCCTTCTCTCTCTCTCCCTCTTCTCTCACTTCTCTATCTCTCCTCTCTCCTCCCTCTCCCTCTCCTCTCTCTCCTCTCTCTCTCCTCTCCTCTCCTCCTCTCTCTTCCCTCTCCTCTCTCCTCTCCTCTCCCTCCTCCCCTCTTCTCCCTCTCTTCTCTCCTCCCTCTCTCTCTCTCCTCTCTCCTCCTCTCCTCTTCTCTCCTTCTCCTCCTCCTCTCTCTCTCCTCTCTCAACTCTCCCCCCTCCTCCCCCTCCCCCTCTCTCTCCTCTCCTCCTTCCTCCTCTCCTTCTCCTCTCCCTCCCTCTCTCTCTCCTCTCTTTTCTTTCTCCCTCTCCTCCTCCTCTCCTCTCTCTCCTCTCTCTCCTCCCTCTCTCCTCCCTCTCTCTTCCTCTCTGTTCTCTCTCTTCCCTCTCCTCTCCTTCTTTCCCCTCCTCTCTCCTCTCCTCTCTCCCTCCTCCCCTCTCTCCTCTGCCCTCCCTCCTCTCTCTCCTCCCTCTCCCTCTCTCTCCTCCCTCCTCTCTGCTCTCCCCCCCCTCTCCTCTCCTCCCTCCCCCCTTCTCCTCTCTCCCTCTCCCCTCTCCTCTCCCTCCTCTCTCCTCTCGCCGCCTCCTCCTCCCTCTCCTCCCCTCTCTATCTTCCCCTCTTTCCTCCCACTCTTTCTCTCTCTCTCTCTCTCCCCCCCTCTTTCTCTCTCCCCTCCCTCTAACCCTCCTGCCCATTCTCTCTGTGCCCCTTGCTCCTGCTTTGCCGCCACAGTGGCCCTGAACTTCCAGACTCCAGGAGAGGAGATGGACGTCTACCAGGCCAAATTCCGTGAGAATGGTTTTGCCGGCTACAACCTGAAGCCAAAGTTCCTCCGAGAGAAGAAGCCGACCTTCGACCCCAAGAACGTGCAGAAAGGGGCGTGGCTGGACCGCAAGAAGCTGCACGTGATGGTAAAGTGTTGTAAATGCCCGTGCAACTTTTATTCTGCAGTTGTATAGGGCTCTGGTGAGACCACATCTAGAGTATTGCGTACAGTTTTGGTCTCCTAGTTTGAGGAAGGACATCCTTGTGATTGAGGCAGTGCAGTGTAGGTTCACAAGATTGATCCCTGGGATGGCGGGACTGTCATATGAGTAAAGATTGAAAAGACTAGGCTTGTATTCACTGGAGTTTAGAAGGATGAGGGGCATTCTTATAGAAACATATAAAATTATAAAAGGACTGGATAAGCTAGATGCAGGAAAAATGTTCCCAATGTTGGGCGAGTCCAGAACCAGGGGCCACAGTCTTAGAATAAAGGGGAGGCCATTTAAGACTGAGGTGAGAAAAAACCTTTTCACCCAAAGAGTTGTGAATTTGTGGAATTCCCTGCCATAGAGGGCAGTGGAGGCCAAGTCACTGGATGGATTTAAGAGAGAGTTAGATAGAGCTCTAGGGGCTAGTGGAGTCAAGGGATATGGGGAGAAGGCAGGCATGGGTTATTGCTTGGGGACGATCAGCCATGAACACAATGAATGGCGGTGTTGGCTCGAAGGGCCGAATGGCCTCCTGCACCTATTGTCTATGTTTCGCTGTAACTCAGCTGGTCAGGCAGCACCCCATAGAGAGACCCAGCACGGGACCAGGCCCTTCGGCCCACTGAGTCCGCACAGTGACGCAGCGGGTAGAGCTGCTGCCTCACCACGCCAGAGGCCTGGGTCCGATCCTGACCTCGGCTGCACTGTGTGGGTGGAGTTTGCACGTTCCCCTCCCCCCCCGTGACCTCGGGTGGCTCGAGTGTCTCTCAAGGAAATACCCGTCCAGTTGGTGTGACCATCTAACTCAACCCTTCAGCTCCAAAGACAGACACAAGGCGCTGTAGTAACTCAGTGGGGAACCCAACCCAAAACGTCGCCCATCCCTTTTGTCCAGAGATGCTGCCTGTCCCACTGAGTTATTCCAGCACTTTGTGCCTATCTTCGGTGACTACCAGCATCTGCGGTACTTTGTTACTACCTTCAGCTCCAAAGCACACGGCATTGGGGGTTCAGTATTGATGTGGATAGAGAACTGGCTGGCAAACAGGAAGCAAAGAGTAGGAGTAAACGGGTCCTTTTTCACAATGGCAGGCAGTGACTAGTGGGGTACCGCAAGGCTCAGTGCTGGGACCCCAGCTATTTACAATATATATTAATGATCTGGATGAGGGAATTGAAGGCAATATCTCCAAGTTTGCGGATGACACGAAGCTGGGGGGCAGTGTTAGCTGTGAGGAGGATGCTAGGAGACTGCAAGGTGACTTGGATAGGCTGGGTGAGTGGGCAAATGTTTGGCAGATGCAGTACAATGTGGATAAATGTGAGGTTATCCATTTTGGTGGCAAAAACAGGAAAGCAGACTATTATCTAAATGATGGCCGACTAGGAAAAGGGGAGATGCAGCGAGACCTGGGTGTCATGGTACACCAGTCATTGAAAGTAGGCATGCAGGTGCAGCAGGCAGTAAAGAAAGCGAATGGTATGTTAGCTTTCATAGCAAAAGGATTTGAGTATAGGAGCAGGGAGGTTCTACTGCAGTTGTACAGGGTCTTGGTGAGACCACACCTGGAGTATTGCGTACAGTTTTGGTCTCCAAATCTGAGGAAGGACATTATTGCCATAGAGGGAGTGCAGAGAAGGTTCACCAGACTGATTCCTGGGATGTCAGGACTGTCTTATGAAGAAAGACTGGATAGACTTGGTTTATACTCTCCAGAATTTAGGAGATTGAGAAGGGATCTTATAGAAACTTACAAAATTCTTAAGCGGTTGGACAGGCTAGATGCAGGAAGATTGCTCCCGATGTTGGGGAAGTCCAGGACAAGGGGTCACAGCTTAAGGATAAGGGGGAAATCCTTTAAAACCGAGATGAGAAGAACTTTTTTCACACAGAGAGTGGTGAATCTCTGGAACTCTCTGCCACAGAGGGTAGTCGAGGCCAGTTCATTGGCTATATTTAAGAGGGAGTTAGATGTGGCCCCTTGTGGCTAAGGGGATCAGAGGGTATGAAGAGAAGGCAGGTACGGGATACTGAGTTGGATGATCAGCCATGATCATATTGAATGGCGGTGCAGGCTCGAAGGGCCGAATGGCCTACTCATGCACCTAATTTCTATGTTTCTATGTTGGACAACTGTGTTTCAGGAGCTGAATTTAACGGGGACTATTCCTAAAGTGATCCCCGAGTATGGAAATTGGAATGGCTGGACACAAATCCTGACCTGCCGTTTGATCCCAGCATCAACTAACATTGGACTACTGATGCACCCTCAACTCTCTCATATCACACAGAGTCTAACGCAGCCCAGCCCAGACCATCACGCAAACCAACCTCCCTTCCATTGACTCCATCTACACCTCACGCTGCCTCAGCAAGGACTCTAGCAATGACGCAGGTTACTCCTAAAATAATCAAGGACCAGTCTCACCCCCTGTTCTCCCCTCTCCCATCTGGCAAGAGGTGCAGAAGTGTGAAAACGCACACCTCCAGATTCAGGGACAGTTTCTTCCCAGCTGTTATCAGGCAACTGAACCGTCCTCTCACCAACTAGTGAGTGGGCCTGACCTCCCATCTCCCTCATTGGAGGCCTTCAAACTATATTTAATCAAACTTTCTCGGATGGATTTAAGAGAGAGTTAGATAGAGCTCTAGGGGCTGGTGGAGTCAGGGGATATGGGGAGAAGGCAGGCACGGGTTATTGATTGGGGACGATCAGCCATGATCACAATGAATGGCGGTGCTGGCTCGAAGGGCCGAATGGCCTCCTCCTGCACCTATTTTCTATGTTTCTATCTTGCACTAAACATTATTCCCTTTATCCTGTATCTGTCCACTGTGGACGGCTCGATTGTAATCGCGTGTCATCTTTCCGCTGGCTGGTTAGCACGTAACAAAAAGGCTTTTCACTGTACCTCGGTACACGTGACAATTAACTAAACTAACTACCTAACTAATCAGCAGCAAGTAAGAATTTCATTATTCCGGATCTGGTGCATATGACAATTAGTTTTACTAATTAAACATTATTCTGGATCTGGTGCATATGACTAATTAGTTTTACTAATTAAACTAAACAGGGCTATCCCAAATGAAGTATCCCCCAATCTTCCAATGCACCTGGTTCCAGCACTTGGACTTTTTATTTTATTTGCACTTTCTCTTTAGCTTTTATACTTTAACATAATGGGGTTGAGTGGGAAAGATAGATCAGCCAGATAGAGTGGCGGTGTTGACTTGATGGGTTGAATGGCCTAATTCTGCTCCTATCACCTATGAACCCTATTCTGGACAATACTTTGTGTTCCACCTACGCCTTGACCAGCCCCCGAACACGGGCACATCGTCCCTCGCTTCCCACCGCCGCCCCTCCGCCTCTGTGCTCACGAGGTCACCATCGCTCCCTTCCCTCGAAGCCCTCGGGAGGTGAGAGAGCATGGGTGGCACGGAGGGGATGGGCTGAATGGCCTCTCTGGCACCATGTCTCTATCTCCGTCACATCGCCCACTGAAATCAGTCTCCTCAATAGCACCATGGATAGGTCTAGTTCTCAGCCATAGGTTCACGTTCATGATAGGAGCAGAATTAGGCCATTCGGCCCATCAACTCTACTTTGTCATTCAATCATGGCTGATCTCCTAACCCAATTCTCCTGCCCTCTCCCCATAACCCTTGACATCCGTACTAATCGAGAATCTCTACCTTAAAAATATCCACTGCCATGGCCTCCACAGCCGTCTGTGGCAATGAATTCCACAGATTCACCACACTCCGCCTCGAGAAATTCCTCCTCATCTCCCTCCTGAAGGGACATCCTTTAATTCTGGTCCCAGACTCTGCCACTAGTGTAAACATCCTCTCCACATCCACTCCATCCAGGCCTTTCGCTAGTTGGGAGTTTTCAATGAGGTCCCCTTCTGTCCGCAGATCATCTCGGCCCAGCAGCTGCCGAAGTCCAACATGGCCAAGCCCAGGTCAGCCGTGGACCCCCTGGTAACCGTGGAGGTGTACGGTGTCAAAGAGGACAACAGCCAGCAAGTAACGGATCACATCGACAACAACGGTAAGGGTGGCCCCAGCAAGGTAGGGGTTAACAGCAGTGGGTCAGGCCCAGGGTAAGACACTGTGCAATGGACCAAAAGGCAGGTACGTGTGGGACTAGCAACTTGGGCCCACCAGCAAGGCTTCTGGGAATCATTGGGTTAATGTATGATGAGCGTCTGATGGCACTGCTTTGTAATCGCTGGAGTTTAGAAGGATGAGGGGGAGGAATCTTTAGTTTAGTTTAGTTCAGAGATACAGCGCAGAAACAGGCCCTTCGGCCCACCGAGTCCGCATCGACCAGCGATCACCCCCACACACTAACACCATCCTACACACACTAGGGACAATTTACAATTTTTACCAAAAGACAATTTACCTCCAAACCTGGAGTGTGGGAGGAAACCAGAGCACCCGGAGAAAACCCACGCAGGCCACAGGGAGAACATGCAAACTCCGTACAGACAGCACCCGTAATCAGGGTTGAACCCGGGTCCCTGGCGCAGTCAGGCAGCAACTCTACCGCTGCGCCACCGTGCTGCTCTGATTGAAACTTACCACAATAGTGAGAGGCCTGGATAGGGTGGATGTGGAGAGGATGTTTCCACTAGTGGGAGAGTCCAGCACCAGAGGGGGAGCAGCCTCAGAATGAAAGGACACATCTTTAGAAAGGAGATGAGGAGGAATTTCTACAGTCAGAAGGGCTGAGGGTGAATCTGTGGAATTCATTGCCACAGATGGCAGTGGAGGCAAGAAGTCAATGGATATTATTTGGGCAGAAATTGACCGATTTGTGGCTAGTATGGGTGTCAGGGGTTACGGGGAGAAGGCAGGAGAAGGAGAGATAGATCAGTGGAGTAGACTCGTTACAGATACAGCGTGGAAACTGTGCTTGCGGCCCACCGAGATCCCGCCCCGTACACCAACACTACGCTACACACTAGGGGGCGATTTACAATTTACAGAAGCCAATTTACCCGCACGTCTTTGGAGGTGCGGAAGGGAACTGTGGAGCACCCGGAGAAAACCCACGCAGTCACGGGGAGAACGCACAAACTCCGCACACACAGCACCCGAGGTGGGAATGGAACCGGTGCCACTGGAGCTGTGAGGCAGCAGCTCTACCCGCTGCACCATAGAAACATAGACAATAGGTGCAGGAGGAGGCCATTCAGCCCTTCGAGCCTGCACCGCCATTCAATATGATCATGGCTGATCATCCAACTCAATATCCCGTACCTGCCTTCTCTCCATACCCCCTGATCCCCTTAGCCACAAGGGCCACATCTAACTCCCGCTTAAATATAGCAATAATATAAATATCATGGCTGATGGTCCCCAATCAATAACCTGTGCCTGCCTTCTCCCCATATCCCTTGATTCCACCAGCCCCTAGAGCTCTATCTAACTCTCTCTTAAATCCATCCAGTGATTTGGCCTCCACTGCCCTCTGTGGCAGGGAATTCCACAAATTCACAACTCTTTGGGTGAAAACGTTTTTTTCTCACCTCAGTCTTAAATGGCCTCCCCTTTATTCTAAGACTGTGACCCCTGGTTCTGGACTCGCCCAACATTGGGAACATTTTTCCTGCATCTAGCTTGTTCAGTCCTTTTATAATTTATATAATATATAATATAATATATTTTTCCTACATCTAGCTTGTCCAGTCCTTTTATAATTTTTTATGTTTCTATATGATCCCCCTCATCCTTCTAAACTCAAGTGAATACAAGCCTAATATTTTCAATCTTTCCTCATACGACAGTCCCGCCATCCCAGGGATCAATCTCGTGAAACTACACTGCACTGCCTCAATCACAAGAATGTCCTTCCTCAAATTAGGAGACCAAAACTGGACACAACTGTGGTGTAGTGATGTTTGGGGTGGGGGCCCCAGTGGCAAGCGGGTCTCGCTGGGGTCCGAGCCGTGTTTATGTGGTTACTAAAGCTGCCGGTGTGTCTAATCCCTTCCTCCCTTCCCCCATCCCTCACTGCAGGCTTCAACCCCATGTGGAACACCTCCTTCCAGTTTGACGTGTCGGTCCCTGAGTTAGCCATCATCCGGTTTCTGCTACAGGACTACGATATCTCATCCAGGAACGACTTCATCGGGCAGTTCAGCCTGCCCCTCACCAGCATTCAGCTAGGTACCGTCCCCAAACCTCCCCTGCCCTCAACACCCCTCCCTCCCCTCCACTCCACACCCCTCCCCTCCACACCACCCCTCCTCCCCCCTCCACACCCCTCCCCTCCCCTCCACACCCCTCCCCCTCCTCCCCTCCACACCCCTCCCCTCCCCTCCACACCCCTCCCCACCCCTCCACACCCCTCCCTTCCCCGCCCCTCCCTCCCCTCCCCTCCCCTCCCCTGCACCCCCCTCCCCTCCCCTCCCTCCACACCCCTCCTCCCCCCCTCCACACCCCCCTCCTCCTCCCCTCCACACCTCTCCCCTCCCCTCCACACCCCCTCCACACCCCTCCACCACCCTCCCTCCACACCCCCACCCCTCCCCCCCTCCCCTCCCCTCCACACCCCTCCCCTCCACACCCCTCCCCTCCACACCCCTCCCCCTTCCCTCCACACCCCTCCCCTCCCCCTCCACACCCCTCCCCTCCCCTCCCACACCCTCCCCTCCCCTCCCCACCCCTCCCCTCCCCTCCACACCCCTCCCCTCCCCTCCACACCCCTCCCCTCCCCTCCACACCCTCCCCCCTCCCCTCCACACCCCCTCCCCTCCCATCCCCTCCACACCCCTCCCCTCCCCTCCCACACCCCTCCCCTCCCATCCCCTCCACACCCCTCCCCCCCTCCACACACCCCCCTCCCACACCCTCCCCCCCCCCTCCACACCCCTCCCCTCCCATCCCCCTCCTCCCCTCCCCCCTCCCCTCCCCTCCACACCCCCCCCCCCCTCCCATCCCCTCCACACCCCTCCCCTCCCCCTCCACACCCTCCCCCTCCCCTCCACACCCCCCTCCCCTCCCCTCCACACCCCTCCCCCTCCCCTCCACACCCCTCCCCTCCCCTCCACGCCCCTCCCCTCCCCTCCACTCCACCCCCTCCCCTCCCCTCCCCTCCCCCACACACACTCCCCTCCACACCCCTCCCCTCCCCCTCCCCCCTCCCTCCCCTCCCCTCACCCTTCCCCCTCCACTCCCCTCCCCTCCCCTCCCCTCCCCTCCACACCCCTCTCCCCACCCCCCCTCCCTCCCCTCCACACCCCTCCACACCCCTCCACACCCTCCCCCCCCCCCTCCCCTCTCCCCACCCCTCCCACCCCTCCCCACCCCTCCTCCACCCCTCCCCTCCACACCCCTCCCCCTCCCCTCCACCCCCTCCCCTCCCCCTCCACCACCCCTCCACACCCCTCCCCTCCCTCCACCCCCCCCCCCTCCACACCCTCCACACCCCTCCCCTCCACACTCCTCCCCTCCACACCCCTCCCCTCCTCCACTCCCCACCCCTCCCCTCCCCTCCCTCCCCTCCACCCCCTCCCCTCCACACCCCATGCCGACCAACATGCCCCATCTACACTAGTCCCACCAGCATGCATGCGGTCCATATCCCTCTAAACCTGTCCTATCAATGTACCTGTCTAAATGCTTCTTAAATGTTGTGATAGTCCCAGCCTCAACCAGCTTGTTCCATACACCCACCACCCTTTGTGTAAAAAAGTTACCCCTCAGGTTCCTATTAAATCTCCCCCCCCTTCACCTCAAGCCTATGTCCTTTGGTCCTCGATTCACCAACTCTGGGCAAGAGACTGTGATTCACCATATCCATAGCCCCCATGATCTCATACACCTCTATAAGATCTCCCCTCATCCTCCTGTGCTCCAGGGAATTAAGCCCTATCCTACTCAACATTTGCCTCCAGCTCAGGCCCTCAAATACAACAGCAGGAGGGAGATGAGAGCGTGGCCAGGGTGGTGGGCTCCTTGATGATGCTGGCCACGTCTCCCATAGATCCCACTCGTGGTGGGGAGGTCAGTACCTGTGATGGAGCAGGCAGTGTCCACCACTCTAGTCTCCTTTGTATATCCCAGGGTGTTTGAGTAACACATCTGTGTCCATTGCTGCCTTAGTGACCGCCATTTTGTTCCTCCCTTCCCCCCCTTCTCCCCCTTCCCTCAACTCTCTCTTCCCCCTCTCTCTATTCCCTCCCCTCTCTCTCTCTTCCCCCCTCTATATATACCCCCCTCACACTCTCTCCCCTCCGCACTCCCTCTCCCTCTCTTCCCACCTCTCTCTCTCTTCCCTCCCTCTCTATATACCATCCTCTCTCTCCCCTCTCTCATCTATCTCTCTCCCCTTTTTCTCTCTCTCTCCCACTGTCCTCCCCTCTCCCTCTCTCCTTCCCCATCCCCCTCTCCCCCCCTCTCCTCCCCCCCCTTCCCCTCTCTCCTCTCCTCCGCCCCCCTCCCTCCCTCCCCTCCTCCCCCCCCCCTCTCCCCCCCCCCCTCTCCTCCCCCCCCTCTCCTCTCTCCCCCCTCTCTCCCCCCCCTCTCCTCTCTCCCCTCTCCACTCCTCCCCTCTCCTCTACTCTCTCCCCCTCCCCTCTCTCTCCCCCCCTCCCCTCTCTCCCTCTCCCCCCCATCTCTCCTCTCTTCCCCTCTCTCTCCCCTCTCTCTCCCCCCTCTCCCTCTCTCCCCCTCTCTCCCCCCCCCTCTCCCCCCCCTCTCCCTCTCTCCCCCCTCTCTCTCCCCCCTCCCCCCTCCCCCCCCCCCTCTCCCCGTGTGTACAGGGTACCGCCACATCCACCTGCTGTCCATGAACGGTGACCCGCTGCCGTCTGCGTCCCTCTTTGTCCACATCATGATCGAGTGAGTGAGTGAGTGTGAGTGAGTGAGACCCCCCGTGGCCACTGTCTCCTCCAGGGAGGGGCCGACTGAAGGAGGGGAGCCCCCTCTGCGTGAGTGACGGACAGAGACGCAGGGAGCGGGGCGAGGACTCGAGGGGACTCTTGCATCTTTGCTTTGTGGGCACGGAGGGGGGGGGTTTGGGGGGGAGGGGGGGAGGGGGGGGGGGGGGGGGTAAACGGTTTGGTGCGGCGGATGCAGTTTGCATCGACCAAGCTTTCTGGCCTTATTGTTTTGTTATTTTTCCCGCCCCCGCGTACTCCAAGTAGAACACTTATATACGGGCGAGAGGAGATTGCTCGCCTTAATGTCGGGGGCTGGTCGGTTACAGGAATGGCGGTTTATTCTCTACAAGTCTAATAAAAAGAGCTCCACTCACACCCACCGCTGTGCTGGTCTTTACTGAGAGAGAGAAACATTGAAACAAGCCACCACACACACTGGTCCATGCCAAAGATAGGCACACACAGCGGGACAGGCAGCATCTCTGGCTAGGAGGAATGAATGGGTGACGTTTCGGGCCGAGACCCTTCCTCAGACTGAGAGTCAGGGGAGAGGTAGAACCAAGATGGCCTCGGAAAGGTGGAGCCCATCAAGGTCCATTGTTGGTCATTAGTTTATGTGATAGGATGTGACAGAATTAGACCATTCGGCCCATCAAGTCTACTCCGCCATTCAATCATGGCTGATCTATCCCTCCCTCCTAACCCCATTCTCCTGCCTTCTCCCCATAACCTCTGACTCCCGTACTAATCAAGAATCTGTCTATCTCTGCCACGGACTTTGCCCCCACAGCCGTCTGTGGCAATGAATTCCACAGATTCACCACCCTCTGATTAAAGAAATTCCTCCTCATCCCCTTTAATTCTGAAGAATTGTCTGTGGGAGAGGCGATGGTGCAGGGGTGTATGGATGTGAACGGTGGAACTAGCAGGATGACCAGGGTGGGGACGGAGAGAGAGTTACTTGACATTAGATGAATCAAACTTCATACCGCCGGGTTGCACCGAGCAAAATATGACGTGCTGGTCCTCCAGTTCGTGCTCTGTGACTCCCCCCCGCACCCCCTCATCACAATCAGGGTGAAGAAGGGTCCACACTTTGTACGTTTCCCATTGTCATACAGGGAGGGAAAGGTTCAAAGGGGAAAAACAGGAGAGAGCAGAGGGCACAGACAATAGGTGCAGGAGGAGGCCATTCGGCCCTTCGAGCCAGCACCGCCATTCAATGTGATCGTGGCTGATCATCCCCAATCAGTACCCCGTTCCTGCCTTCTCCCCATATCCCCTGACTCCGCTATTTTTAAAAGCCCTATCTAGCTCTCTCTTGAAAACAACCTGCCTCCACCTGAGGCAGAGAATTCCACAGACTCACAACTCTGTGAAAAGTGTTTCCTCATCTCCGTTCTAAATGGCTTACTCATTATTCTTAAACTGTGGCCCCTGGTTCTGGACTCCCCCAACATCGGGAACATGTTTCCTGCCTCTAGCGTGTCCAACCCTTTAACAATCTTATATGTTTCAATGAGATCACCCTCTCATCCTTCTAAACTCCAGAGCGTACAAGCCCAGCTGCTCCATTCTCTCAGCATTTGACAGTCCCGCCATCCCGGGAATTAACCTGGTAAACCTACGCTGCACTCCCTCAATAGCAAGAATGTCCTTCCTCAAATTAGGGGACCAAAACTGCACACAATACTCCAGGTGTGGTCTCACTAGGGCTCTGTACAACTGCAGAAGGACCTCTTTGCTCCTATATTCGATTCCTCTATAAAGGCCAGGACACAGAGGGCACAGAGGCAGAGGCATCCTCTGCTTCATCTGTGGATCTCTAAACCATTGGCAACTAAGTAATATAACGGCTAACTGTGCCTTTCAATGATAACATGGGTGGGTGTGTGGGGTGGGGGAGTCACAGGGAAAGAATAAAGAGAATAATTCACATACTATAGTGTGATGGAGTGGGATGAGTGGGCCCTTCAGCCCATCGAGTCTGTGCCGACCATCAAGAGCCCGTCTGCACTGGCCACCGTTTGCCCTCATTAGCCACCCACCAGATTCTACCCCTCCCCCACACATTTGGGGCAATGTACCCACTGGCCATGGATCACCTGGTCAGGCTAGTCCTGTTGTCCCACTCCTAGCACGGCTTGGTTTGGGACCAGCTCCATCCCAGACCGCACGAAATTGCAGAGAGTTGAGATACAGATACAGAGATGCAGCCCGGAAACAGGCCCTTCGGCCCATCGAGTCTGCGCCGACCCGCGATCGCTGCACACTAATGCCCCTGTCCCACTTAGGAAACATGAACGGAAACCTCTGGAGACTTTGTGCCGCACCCAAGGTTTCCGTGCGGTTCCCGGAGGTTTTTGTCGGTCTCCACCACCTGCAACCTCCGGCAACCACCTGCAACCTCCGGGAACCGCACGGAAACCTTGGGTGGGACGCAAAGTCTCCAGAGGTTTCTGTTCAGGTTTCCTAAGTGGGACAGGGGCATAAGGGTATCCTACACACACTCTAGGGACATTTTTTTACATTTACCAAAGCCAATTAACCTACAAACCTGTACGTCTATGGAGTGTGGGAGGAAACCGAAGATCTTGGAGAAAACCCACGCAGGTCACGGGGAGAACGTGCAAACTCCGTACAGACAGCACCCGTAGTCGGGATCGAACCCGGGTCTCTGGCGCTGTAAGGCAGCAACTCTACCGCTGCGCCACCGTGGCTGCCCTTGTGGACACAGCCCAGACCATCACACAAACCAACCTCCCTTCCATGGACTCCATCTACACTTCACGCTGCCTCGGCAAGGCCACCAGCATCATCAAGGACTAGTCTCACCCCGGTCACTCCCTCTTCTCCCCTCTCCCATCGGGCAAGAGGTACAGAAGTGTGAAAACAAACGCACACCTCCAGATTCAGGGGTAGCTGTTATCAGGCAACTGAACCGTCCCCTCATCAGCTAGAGTGCGGTCCTAAGCTCCCATCTACCTCACTGGAGACGTATGATCTACCTTGAATCAGACTGTTATATCTTGCAGTGAATGTTGTCCCCTTTATCTGTACACTGCGGACAGCATGCTTGTATTTATATGTATACTTCGTTGACTGGTTAGCACGCAAGCAAGCGTTACACACTGGACATAAGGTACACATAATAAACTAAACTAAACATAGGAGCAATGTACAGAGGCCAATTAACCTGCAGATCTGATTGTCTGGGATGTGGGAAGAAGCCCATGCAGTCACTGGGAAAACATGCAAACTCCACACAGAGAGCACCTGCGGTCAGGATCGAACCCGGGTCTCTGGCGCTGTGGCGACGGGGTCAGCAGCGATGATGGGCCAAAGAAACTGCAGTGTGGCGAATAGGACTTTAGAGATACAGCGTGGAAAAAAGCCCTTTGACCCACTGAGTCCGCGCCGACCAGCAATCGCTATGCATGGCCACTGTCCTACTAAACAACAAAGCTGCACGCCATTGGAGGGTGGGAGGAAACCAGAGCTCCCGGAGAAAGCCCACGCAACTACAAACTCCGTACAGGCAGCGCCCCGTAGTCAGGATGGAACCCGGGTCTCCAGCGCTGTGAGGCAGCAGCTCTACCCGCTGCGCCACCGTGCCCGCTCCCAGAGTGAGGGGAAAATGTAACACAAAAGTAAACCACGACACAAGGTTGAAGCGTTGATTGGTTTAATATGACTTGCTGCCCAAAACTAGTTTAGTACAAAGATCACCTTGTGAGAACTGTTGGAAATAAGCAGTGAGCAGCATAACAGCCCCCCCCTTGTTCAAAGTGAGAGCGCTGGCTGGGTATCCCCAACACCCACTGGAGAACTAGCACTAGGTTTATGAAACACTTAGACAGGTACATGGACAGGGCAGGTATAGAGGGATGTGGGCCAAACACGGACAGGTGGGACTTGTGTAGATGGGGCATGTTGGTCGGCGTAGACAAGTTGGGCAGAAGGGCCTGTTGCCACACTGTGCGACACTATCACCCCTGTCTATGTGGTATAATGTGGATAAATGTGAGGTTATCCATTTTGGTGGCAAAAACGGGAAAGCAGACTATTATCTAAATGGTGGCCGACTATGAAAAGGGGAGATGCAGCGAGACCTGGGTGTCATGGTACACCAGTCATTGAAAGTAGGCATGCAGGTGCAGCAGGCAGTGAAGAAAGCGAATGGTATGTAACTTAAAGCACAAGGGCATTGGGGGTTCAGTATTGATGTGGATAGAGAACTGGCTGGCAAACAGGAAGCAAAGAGTAGGATTGCGTACAACGGGTCCTTTTCACAATGGCAGGCAGTGACTAGTGGGGTACCCCAAGGCTCAGTACTGGGACCCCAGCTATTTACAATATATATTAATGATCTGGATGAGGGAATTGAAGGCAATATCTCCAAGTTTGCGGATGACACTAAGCTGGGGGGCAGTGTTAGCTGTGAGGAGGATGCTAGGAGACTGCAGGGTGACTTGGATAGGCTGGGTGAGTGGGCAAATGTTTGGCAGATGCAGTATAATGTGGATAAATGTGAGGTTATCCATTTTGGTGGCAAAAACAGGAAAGCAGACTATTATCTAAATGGTGGCCGATTGGGAAAGGGGGGGGAGATGCAACGAGACCTGGGTGTCATGGTACACCAGTCATTGAAGGTAGGCATGCGGGGTGCAGCAGGCAGTAAAGAAAGCGAATGGTATGTTAGCTTTCATTGCAAAAGGATTTGAGTATAGGAGCAGGGAGGTTCTACTGCAGTTGTACAGGGTCTTGGTGAGACCACACCTGGAGTATTGCGTACAGTTTTGGTCTCCAAATCTGAGGAAGGACATTATTGCCATAGAGGGAGTGCAGAGAAGGTTCATCAGACTGATTCCTGGGATGCCAAGACTGTCTTATGAAGAAAGACTGGATAGACTTGGTTTATACTCTAGAATTTAGGAGATTGAGAGGGGATCTTATAGAAACTTACAAAATTCTTAAGGGGTTGTACAGGCTAGATGCAGGAAGTTTGCTCCCGGTGTTGGGGAAGTCCAGGACAAGGGGTCACAGCTTAAGGATAAGGGGGAAATCCTTTAAAACCGAGATGAGAAGAACTTTTTTCACACAGAGAGTGGTGAATCTCTGGAACTCTCTGCCGCAGAGGGTAGTCGAGGCCAGTTCATTGGCTATATTTAAGAGGGAGTTAGATGTGGCCCTTGTGGCTAAGGGGATCAGAGTGTATGGAGAGAAGGCAGGTACGGGATACTGAGTTGGATGATCAGCCATGATCATATTGAATGACGGTGCAGGCTCGAAGGGCCGAATGGCCTACTCCTGCACCTAATTTCTATGTTTCTATGTTTCTATGTCTCTCCCGCCCACACACCAACGGTGCCAGGTCCAGAGTCCACCGTTCCATCCACAGCATCTCACATGGCCACTCACACTCAGATCGTCCAGTAATCTCCAGGCCTCTGTTGCAAGCAACAAGAGACAAACCATCGCGGCTTTAAATATGGCCGCTGGTTCCCCGTTGCAAGTTTCAATTGAGTTTAGATACAGAACGGGAACAGGCCCTTCGGCCCACCGAGCCCACGGCAACTATCGATCACCCCTTCACACGAGTTCCATGTTATTCCACCCTCTCATCCACTCCGTGGTCGGGCCGCAGCAGCTCTTCCCTCTCCGAACTCGGCCACTCCGCGATGGCAAGTCCGCAGGCTCCGCGACTGGAGCCCCAGGTCGTTCTGGTTGGAGGCCGCTCCACAGTAATAGGACAGTCTAGAACCTCACACTCAGAAGAAAAGGACATACCTTTAGAATGGACATGAGGAGGAATTTCTTCAGCCAGAGGGAGGTAAACCTGTGGAAATCACTGGCAACACACTAGGGGGCAATTTACAGAGGGCCGATTAACCTACAAACCCGCACGTCTTTGGGATGTGGGAGGGACCCGGAGCCCCCGGAGAAAACCCACGCGGTCACAGGCAGAACGTGCAAACTCCACACACACAGACAGCATGGGAGGTCAAGATTGAACCCGGGTCTCTGGCGTAGTGCGGCAGCAGCTCTATCAGAAGTGCCCAAGGGGGGAAACTCCAGGTTGTGACAGGCGCTATACAAATTCAAGTCGTTCTTTCAAGGCTGGAATTCCCATTTTAAATTGTCACGGTGTGGGAGAGGAAGTGAAGGTAGACAAAAATGCTGGAGAAACTCAGCGGGTGAGGCAGCATCTATGGAGCGAAGGAAATAGGCAACGTTCTTCAGACTGATGTGGGAGTGGGGAGGGGGGGGTGGGAAGAAGAAAGGAAGAGGCAGAGACAGTGGGCTGTGGGAGAGCTGGGGAGGGGATGGGGAGGGGAAGGAGGGAGAAAGCAGGGACAACCTGAAATTGGAGAAGTCAATGTTCATACCGCTGGGGTGCAAACTGCCCAAGCAGAATATGAGGTGCTGTTCCACCAATTTACGGTGGGCCTCACTCTGGCCATGGAGGAGGCCCAGGACAGAAAGGTCGGATTCAGAATGGGAGGGGGAGTTGAAATGCTGAGCCACCGGGAGATCAGGTTGGTTATTGCGAACCGAGCGGAGGTGTTGGGCGAAGCAATCGCCAAGCCTTACGCTTGGTCTCACCGATGTAGAGCAGCTGACACCTAGAGCAGCGGATGCAGTAGATGAGGTTGGAGGAGATGCAGGTGAACCTCCTCGGGAAAGACTGCTTGGGTCCTTGAATGGAGTCAAGGGGGGAGGTAAAGTGACAAGTGTAGCATTTCCTGCGGTTGCAAGGGAAAGTACCAGGGGAGGGGGGTGGTTTGGGTGGGAAGGGACGAATTGACCCAGGAGTGACGGAGGGAGCAGTCTCTACGGAAAGCAGACAGGGGAGGAGAAGGGAAGATGTGGCCAGTGGTGGGATCCCGTTGGAGGTGGCGAAAATGTCGGAGGATTATCTGTTGTATGTGACGGCTGGTGGGGTGGAAGGTGAGGACAAGGAGGACTCTGCCCTTGTTACTAGTGGGGGGATGGGGAATGAGAGCAGAGTTACGGGGTATAGAAGAGACCCTGGTGAAAGCCTCATCTATAGTGGAAGAGGAGAAGAATGAGGACATCTCCGATGCTCTGGTGTGGAACACCTCATCCTGGGTGTAGATGCGGTGCAGATGCGGTGTAGATGCGGTGTAGATGCGGTGTAGACGGAGGAATTGGGAGTATGACGAATGAAGAGATGAAGAGATTCAGGGTGAAGAGATGTCAGCTGAGGGGCAAGATTGCTACATTGACGGTCAGTGTGGATTTAGTTGGGTAACAACGAGTCGCGTCTTTGTTCACTTGTCTGCCTCGTGGTTCATCGACCTGGAAGAACGGGCAATGGCGGGACAAGAGGTGTCCTTGAGACTCTTGAAAGGCGCCCATAAATAAAATTTATTATTATTATTATTATTATTATGTGATACAGTCTCCGTGTAGAACCAGAGTCGGCATCTTACATAGAACATGGATCAGTACAGCACTGGAACAGGCCCTTTGGCCCGCAATGTCCCAGCCGAGCACGCTGAACACTGAACACATCTGCCTGCACATGCTACCCCTCCAATCCCCATATATCCAACTTGCCCCGCACATCTCCTTTAAACTTTCCCCCTCTCACCTTATAGCACGGAAACAGGCCCTTCGGCCCACCGAGTCTATGCCAACCAGCAATCACCCCATACACTAGCACTATCCTACACACTGGGGATCATTTATAATTTTTACCAAAGCCAATTAACCAACAAACCTGCATGTCATTGGAGTGTGGGAGGAAACCGGAGCGCCCGGAGAAAACCCACGCAGGTCACGGGGAGAACGTGCAAACTCCGTACAGACAGCGCCCCGTAGTCAGGATCGAACCCGGGTCTCCAGCGCTGTGAGGCAGCAGCTCTACCCGCTGCGCCACCGTGCCCGCTCCCAGAGTGAGGGGAAAATGCAACACAAAAGTAAAGGACGACACAAGGTTGAAGCGTTGATTGGTTTAATATGACTTGCTGCACAAAACTACTTTAGTACAAAGATCACCTTGTGAGAACTGTGAAAATAAGCAGTGAGCATCATAACAGCCCCCCCTTGTTCAAAGTGAGAGCGCTGGCTGGGTATCCCCAACACCCACTGGAGAACTAGCACTAGGTTTATGAAACACTTAGACAGGTACATGGACAGGGCAGGTATAGAGGGATGTGGGCCATAGGTACATACTCCACGCAGCCACCACCTGTAGTCAGGATCGAACCCGGGTCTCTGGCACTGTGAGGCAGCAGCTCTACCCGCTGCGCCAACGGGTCATTCAAGGCATCTGATCAACCATTCACCAATAACCAATAATAATCAATAATGTCAGGATAACCAACAGATTGGCCGAACACTGTCCACATGAAGATTTGATCCGCTGGCCAGTGAAGAAATTGGCGATATCTTGGACGGGACAAGCGAGGTGGACCCCACCAGTGGGTGAGAGACATGGTCTCTCCGACCATCTCTAGCTAGTGGTGACACACAATGAACCACAGTGAGAAGGTTCATTTCACCAGTTGAGGTCTAAATGCTGACACAGACTGTCACCAGACATTTGGACAGGTACATGGAGGGACATAGGCCAAACACAGGCAGCTGGGACATGTTGGCCAGTGTGGGCAAGTTGGGCCGGAGTGCCCGTTCCACACTGTCTAACTGTTTCTTAAACGTTGGGATAGTCCCAGCCTCAATTACCTCCTCTGGCAGCTTGTTCCATACACCCACCACCCTTTGTGTGAAAAAGTTACCCCTCAGATTCCCATTGAATCTTTCCCCCTTCACCTTAAACCCATGTCCTCTAGTCCTCGATTCCCCTACTCTGGGCAAGAGACTCTGTGTATCTACCCAATCTATTCCCCTGATGATTTTATACACCTCTATAAGATCACCCCTCATCCTACTGTGCTCCAGTGCTCCAAGGAATAGAGTCCCAGTCTACTCAACGTCTCGCTGGAGCTCAGACCTTTCAGCCCTGATGTATCTTCAAGAGGTCCAACCCCACCAGGTACCTCCATGGATGCCAGAAGATTGTTGGACCACCACCTCACAGGGAAGGGGGAGACCCTCAAGTCGAGATCTCCCCAACCCCTTCCACCCCCACCCTACCACCCAAAATGAGCTGCACTGAGGTCAAACACTGGTTCATCCCCATGCAGATGGCCAACCCTACTTGAGTCTACAGAAACGCACAGACTAAGCAAAATATGTCCCTAGTTGGACAATTCCAACCCGGGCGACCCAGAAAGCAGAGTCCAAAACAGCTGCCCACGGGATTGACCTTTTAAGTTTCAGCTTTACAGAAGAAGATAAAAAGATTCTTGTCTGTTCAAAACAAAAAAGGAAATATATATATATATTTATGTCTCTATATCCTAACCTATCAGATCCCAGCCCCAACAAGGTGATGGGGGGGGGGGGGGGGGCGGGGGGGGAGAAGGAGAAGGGGGATGAGAGAGGGGAGGCAGGGAGAAGGGGGTAGGTGGGGGAGGGGGAGGTGTGGAGGGGGAGGGGGGGGGGGGGTGATGAGGGAGGGGGTGGTCTGGAGGAGGGGAGATGGGGAGGGGGGAGTTTTGGGGGGGGGGGGGGAAGTGGAGGGTGGGGGGGGTGAGGAGGAGGGGGGGATGATGGGGGGGGTGATGAGGGAGGGGGGTCTGGAGGAGGGGGGGATGATGGGGGAAGGGGTGGTCTGGAGGAGGGGAGATGGGGAAGGGGGGAGGGGGGGGTGTGGGGGGGGGTGGAGGCGGGGGGGGGGTGGGGGGGGGGGGGGGGTGATGAGGAGAGGTGGTCTGGAGCAGGGGGGAGGGGGGGGGGGGGGAGGGGATGATGGGGGGGGGGGGGGGAGTGTGGAGTCTTGCTGTGTACAGCTGGTGAAACATGGAACATCCATCCTCTCGAAGAGGTTGTACTCCCGCTTCAAGATGGCCTGGCGCCAGATGGCTAACGTGTTGAACTTGTCGCGAGGCATCTGGAAGATGTCGACAAAGTCCTCTTCGGACAGGTATTGCTGTGGAGAGACGGGAGGCAGGCGTTACTTCAGGGTGGTGGTTGGGGGGGAGGGGACGGGCGCTTTGATGGGACGTTCTGGCCACGGCAGCTGGACAAGGGGTCAGATCCAAAGTTGGCCGTGCTCCCCAACAACTCTCACCAACTTCACACCTTGCGTTAGACTTTAGACTCTGGAGGATGAAAGGCACACACAAAATGCTGGAGTAACTCAGCGGGACAGGCAGCATCTCTGGAGAGAAGGAATGGGTGACGTTTCGGGTCGAGACCCTTCTTCAGACTAGAGTCTTGAGTTAAGCTATCAACTTGTGTCGAGTTTAAACCAGCGTCTACAGTTCCATCCGTCACCATTACAAGCAAGACAAGTACCGGTAAATCTGAAGAAGGGTCTCGACTTGAAACGTCACCCATTCCTTCTCTCTAGAGACACTGCCTGCCCCGCTGAGTTACTCCAGCATGTTGTGCCTATCATCCGTATAAACCAGCATCTGCAGTTCCTTCCTGTACACCACAAGCAGCCTGTATTCATAGAAACATAGAAAACAGGTGCAGGAGGAAGCCATTCGGCCCTTCGAGCCAGCACCGCTGGAAAGGCCGAGTTCTTTGAGGTCCACCGTAGAAACAAGGAACTGCAGACGTTGGATTACAAAAAGACACAGAGTGCTGGAGTAACTCATCGGGTCAGGCAGCATCTGTGGAGAACATGGATAGGTGACGTTTCACAGAGTGCTGGAGTAACTCAGCGGGTCAGGCAGCATCTGTGGAGAACATGGATAGGTGACGTTTCACAGAGTGCTGGAGTAACTCAGTGGGTCAGGCAGCATCTGTGGAGAACATGGATAGGTGACGTTTCACACAGTGCTGGAGTAACTCAGCGGGTCAGGCAGCTTCTCTCAGGCAGCATCTGTGGGGAACATCTTCTAGGACTTTAGACCCTCTTCGGAGATACAGCGTGGAAACAGACCATCGATCACCCCGCACACTGGCACTGCCCCACACACACGGGACAGAGCCGGCTGCCTGCCCCTTTTCCGGGGTTACGTCCGCACCCGGATGGTGCTAGAGAAAGACTACGCGCTGACCATGGGCACACTGGGGGATTTGCGGGACCGCTGGGCACCGCGGGGGGTGGAGGGTATCCTCAATAAGGATCGTGAAATAGCTAGTTAAGGATATTTGTTTTACTTGTATTATGCTGTTGGCTTTGTTTGTGTTGCTTAGTATTGTACTTGTTATTGTTGTAATAATTGGATAAATTTATTTTTGGTTTAAACCGCCCCCCCCAAAAAAACAATTAACCCACAAACCCGCAGGTGTTTGGGATGTGGGAGGGAACCGGAGAACCCGGAGCAAACCCACGCGGTCACGGGGAGAACGCACAAAGAGCTGGCGCTGTGAGGCAGCAACCCTACCCCTGCACCACCGTGCCACTCATTGCAAAAATATTGATTCAAAATTGATTAAAATAGCTTAGAAAGCAATTTGTCAGGACGCATCTAAAACTGTAAAGGGACTGGACAGGCTAGATGCAGCAAAAATGTTCCCAATGTTGGGCGAGTCCAGAACCGGGGGCCACAGTCTAAGAATAAAGGGGAGGCCATTTAAGACTGAGGTGAGAAAAAAAAAATATTTTTCACCCAGAGAGTTGTGAATTTGTGGAATTCCCTGCCACAGAGGGCAGTGGAGGCCAAGTCACTGGATGGATTTAAGAGAAAGTTCACGACCTCTGCCGAGTTTGCCCTTGACTCATACTCGCAGCATGGTCGTCACGAGGTCGTAGGAGGTGGTAGGTTAGGTCGTAGCAGGTCGTGATGCTGGTCGTAGGTACTCGTGGCATCAAGGAGGTCGGGGCGGTTTTCTAGCCTGATGAAAAATGTCCACGAGTGAAAAAGGTTGTGAATTAGGTCGTGAAAGTGGGACAGGCCCTTTAGATAGAGATCTTGGGACTAGCTGAATCAGGGGATATGGGGAGAAGGCAGGCACGGGTTACTGATTGTGGATGATCAGCCATGATCATATTGAATGGCGGTGCTGGCTCGAATGTTCAAATGGCCTAGTCCTGCACCTGTTATCTATGTATCTATGGTTTGGGAACAGCTCCATCCAAGACCTCAACAATTGAGGACTCCATCTACACCTCACGCTGCCTCGGCAAGGCCAGCAGCATCATCAAGGGCCAGTCTCACCCCGGGTGACTCCCTCTTCTCCCCTCTCCCATCGGGCAAGAGGTACAGAAGTGTGAAAACAAACGCACACCTCCAGACTTGTTTATGTTTAGTTTAGAGATACAGCACGGAGACAGGCCCTTCGGCCCACCTAGTCCGCACCCGACCAGTGATCCCCGCACACTAACACTATCCAGCGGGGTGGGAGATTGCAACCTCCACGTGGCCCACCCTGTTTCGACTAATGCGATCAACTCGACGTGCACAAACAGAAGATCAAATAGAACAAGTTCTCCAACAACTTTAGGCTGCGCATGCCACACAAAAGATGAAGAACACTATCCTACACACACACTAGGAACAATTTTTACATTTACACCAAGCCAATTAACCTACAAACCTGCACGTCTTTGGAGTGTGGGAGGAAACCGAAGATCTCGGAGAAAACCCGCGCAGGTCACGGGGAGAACGTACAAACTCTGTACAGATTCAGGGAGAGTTTCTTCCTAGCTGTTATCAGGCAACTGAACAGTCCTATCACCAACCAGAGAGTGGGCCTGAAGTACTATCTACCTCATTGGAGACCCGTGGAATATCTTTCAACAGGTTTTACAGGACATTATACCCTTTATCCGGTATCTGTACGCTGTGGGCAGCTCATGTCTTGTCTCTCTGCTGGCTGGTTAGCATGCAACTAAAGTTTTCCACTGTTTCGTGCTACACATGACTATAAGTTCATAAGTGATAGGAGCAGAACTAGGCTGTTCGGTCCATCAAGTCTACTCCACCATTCAATCGAGGCTGATCTATCACTTCCTCCTAACCCCATTCTCCTGCCTTCGCCCCATAACCCTTGACACCCGTACGATAACCTATACTAAAGTCAGAGTTCTCCCGACATTCGAGTACTGACCCTTCGGCCCAATGCATCCATGCTGACCCAGATGCCCTATCCATGCATCTCCCCCCAAACCTTTCCATGTATCTGTCCAATGTCTCTTGAATCTTGTTACAGTAACTGCCTCAAGTCTGAAGAAGGGTTTCGGCCCGAAACGTTGCCCATTTCCTTCGCTCCATAGATGCTGCTGCACCCGCTGTGTTTCTCCAGCAATTTTGTCTATCTGCCTCAACTACCTCCTCCAGCAGCTCGTTCCATACACCCACCACCCTCTGAGTGAAAATGTTGCCCCTCAGGTTCCTATTAAATCTTTCCCCTCTCACCTCAAACCAATGTCCTCTGGTTTGTGGTTCCCCCGACAATGAAGAAAAAAAGATTCTGTATTCATCCTATTGAAAAATGTTCCCAATGTTGGGCAAGTCCAGAACCAGGGGCCACAGGCTTAGAATAAAGGGGAGGCCATTTAAGACTGAGGTGAGAAAAAACTTTTTCACCCAGAGAGTTGTGAATTTGTGGAATTCCCTGCCACAGAGGGCAGTGGAGGCCAAGTCACTGGATGGATTTAAGAGAGAGTTAGATAGAGCTCTAGGGGCTAGTGGAATCAAGGGATATGGGGAGAAGGCAGGCACGGGTTATTGATTGGGGACGATCAGCCATAATCACAATGAATGGCAGTACTGGCTCGAAGGGCCGAATGGCCTTCTCCTGCACCTATTTTCTATGTTTTTATGGTTCCTCTCATGATGTTATGCAGCTCTATAAGATCACCCCTCCTCCTCCTGTGCTCCAGGGACTAGAGTCTGAGCCTGCCCAGCCGCTCCCTACAGCTCAGGGCCTCGAGGCCTCGAGTCCTGGCAACGTCCTTGTGAATCAGGTGCTGGAGGAACTCAGCGGGTCAGGCAGAATCTGTGTTTCGGGACGAGACCCTTTTTCGGACCCAGGAAGGCACCCGACTCAAAATGTCGCCAGTCCGTTTCCTTGTACGGATGGATGCTGCCTGACCCGCTGAGTTCCTCCAGCACTACTGCGGTTTTTTTATTCCTCAAGATTCCAGCACCTGCAGTTCCTTGCATCTCTATTCTGGTAAATCTTCTCTGCTCTTCGCATCTTAACGACAGCCTTCCTTCAGCAGGGTGGCCAAAACCGAACACAATACCCCAAGTGCAGCCTCACCAACGTCCTGTACAACTATTCATACGTTCACAGAGCAGAATTAGGCCATTCGGCCCATCATGTCTATTCCGCCATTCGTATCATGGCTGATCTATCTCTCTCTCCCAACCCCATTCTCCTAACCCCTGACACCCATGCTAATCACAAATCTATCAATCTCCATTTTAAAAATACCCAATGACTTGGCCACCACAGACTTATGTGGCAATGAATTCTACAGATTCACCACCCTCTGACTAAAGAAATTCCTCTGCATCTCCTTTGTAAAGGTATTTAATTCTGAGGCTGCGGCCTCTGGTCCTAGACTGACCCACCAGTGGAGACATCCTCTCCACCTCCACTCAATCCAGGCCACAATTGTAATGTGATGTCCCGACTTCTATGCTCAATGCCCTGACTGATGATGTCCTTCTTCACCGTCCCCTCCACGTCTTTATAGACAGAGGCCAGCGTTGCTTCATATAACCATATAACAATTACAGCACGGAAACAGACCATCTCGACCCTTCTAGTCCGTGCCGAACACATAATCTCCCCTAGTCCCATATACCTGCGCTCAGACCATAACCCTCCATTCCCTTCCCATCCATATAACTATCCAATTTATTTTTAAGCTAATTTATTCATAACAGCTGACTCACCCTCAAAAGCCAGGGACCCCTGGTCATAGTGTGAAAACATGCCCACACCGCCCAACATGCCCAATCTACACTAGTCCCACCTGCCCTTGTGTGGAATAGTTACCCCTCAGATTCCTATTAAATCTTTTCCCCTGCACCTTGAACCTATGTCCTCTGGTCCACGATTCCCCTACTCTGGGCAAGAGATTCTGTGCAACCACCAGATCTATTCCTCTCATGATTTTATACACCTCTATAAGATCACCCCTCATCCTCCTGCGCTCCACGGAATAGAGACCCAGCCTGCTCAACCTCTCCCTATAGATCACACCCTCTAGTCCTGGCAACATCCTCGTAAATCATTGATCCTGGTCTGTGAGTCACAGCACTTGCAAACAGGCCCTTCGGCCCAACATGACCAACATACCCAGCTACACTAGTCCCACCTGCCTGCGTTTGGCCCATATCCCTCTAAACCTGTCCTATCCATGTACCTGTCCAAATGCTTCTTAAACGATGGGATAGTCCCAGCCTCAACTACCTCCTCTGGCAGCTCATTCCATACACCCACCACCCTGTGTATGAAAAAGTTACCCCTCAGGCTCCTATTAAATCTTTTCCCCATCACCTCTCACCTCTGACCTCTGACTATATTGTGGGCTCCATCATTAGTTTTTTGCATATCTTTCATTCATTTGTTCAATATCTCTCTACATCACTATCTATATCTCTCATTTCCCTTTCCCCCGACTCCCAGTCTGAAGAAGGGTCTCGACCCGAGACGTCACCCACTACTTCTCCCCGGAGATGCTGCCTGTCCCGCTGAGTTACTGGATCGTGGCTTGGTTACGGCAACCTGAACGTCCAGGAGCGGAAAAGGCTTCAAAAAGTTGTGACCACTGCCCAGTCCATCACCGGCTCTGACCTCCCCACCATCGAAGGGATCTACAGGAGTCGCTGCCTCAAAATAGCGGCCAGCATCATCAAAGACCCACACCATCCTGGCCACACACTCATGTCACCGTTGCCATCGGGCAGAAGGTACAGGAGCCTGAATACTGTAACGTCCAGGTTCAGGAACAACTTCTTCCCTACAGGCATCAGACTGTTAACACAACATCAAATAAGCTCTGAACTACAACAGACTAGTATTATTATTGCACTATAATTGTTTTTTGAGTATGTGTGTATGTGTGTATATACACAGGGCAGTGGGCAGGTGCTATAGACCTGCACGGGAAGGTAGACACTCCCACCCCCACCAGTCTCGGGCAGATGGGGCTTGTCAGCCTGGGAATGTAGTCCATCTAGTAGAGGGGAAACTGTGATTTAAAACCTCCACTGCCTTGTGGCCATATCCAGTCATGGAAAAGGCTCCAGGAATAAACCTCAAGACAATCCGTAGTCGGAGCCACTAAGGCAGTTTGTCGTTGTCTACAACCTCGCTCTGGCAGCTTCTGCGATGGCGCTGGTGCCAAACTGTAATGGCCCTGCTGTTCCTTTGGATCGATGAGTGACGTGGAGAGGGGGGGCGTCCTGCATGGGCAACAGCCTGTCCTCCATATGATATCGCCGTGACCGAGGGGGTCCTACTATATACATGGGCATGTTGTGGGTGTGTGTATATATACACACAGTGAGCTTTTCTTTTCCCTCTCTCGTTTGTCATGACAATGGACAGTAGGCCATTCGGCCCTTCGAGCCAGCACCGCCATTCAATGTGATCATGGCTGATCATCCCCAATCAGTACCCCGTTCTTGCCTTCTCCCCATATCCCCTGACTCCACTATTTTTAAGAGCCCTATCTAGCTCTCTCTTGAAAGCATCCAGAGAACCGGCCTCCACCGCCCTACGAAGCAGAGAATTCTACAGACTCACCACTCTCTGTGTGAAAAAGTGTTTCCTCGTCTCCGTTCTAAATGGCTTACTCCTTATTCTTAAACTGTGGCCCCTGGTTCTGGACTCCCCCAACATCGGGAACATGTTTCCTGCCTCTAGCATGTCCAAACCCTTAACAATCTTATATGTTTCAATGAGATACCCTCTCATCCTTCTAAACTCCAGAGTGTACAAGCCCAGTCGCTCCATTCTCTCAGCATACGACAGTCCCGCCATCCCGGGAATTAACCTTGTAAACCTACGCTGCATTCCCTCAATAGCAAGAATGTCCTTCCTCAAATTAGGGGACCAAAACTGCACACAGGTGTGGTCTCACTAGGGCCCTGTACAATTGCAGAAGGACCTCTTTGATCCTATACTCAACTCCTCTTGTTATAAAGGCCAACATGCCATTCGCCTTCTTCACTGCCTGCTGTACCTGCATGCTTACTTTCATAGACTGATGAACAAGGACCCCCAGATCCCGTTGTACTTCCCCTTTTCCCAACTTGACGCCATTTAGATAGTATCATACTATGTTTACATATTGTGTTGTGCTGCATCAAGCAAGAATTTCATTGTCCTATCTGGGACACATGACAATAAAACTCTCTTGACTTGAGTTAAACCAGCATTTTTGTGTCCATGTTTGGTTTCTGCAGTTCCTTCCTCCATATTTCCTCTGGTTCTTGATTCCCCATTACTCTGACGTTCAGAAGGGATAGGAGCAGGATTAGGCCATTCGGCCCATCGCGTCTATTCCACCCTTTCATAGAGGGAGTACAGAGAAGGTTCACCAGACTGATTCCTGGGATGTCAGGACTTTCATATGAAGAAAGACTGGATAGACTCGGCTTGTACTCGCTAGAATTTAGAAGATTGAGGGAGGGATCTTATAGAAGCTTACAAAATTCTTAAGGGGTTGGACAGGCTAGATGCAGGAAGATTGTTCCCGATGTTGAGGAAGTCAGAACAAGGGGTCACAGCTTAAGGATAAGGGGGAAGTCTTTTAGGACTGAGATGAGGAAAACATTTTTCACACAGAGGGTGGTGAATCTGTGGAATTCTCTGCCACAGAAGGTAGTTGAGGCCAGTTCATTGGCTATATTTAAGAGGGAGTTAGATGTGGCCCTTGTGGCTAAAGGGATCAGGGGGTATGGAGAGAAGGCAGGTACAGGATACTGAGTTGGATGATCAGCCACGATCATATTGAATGGCGGTGCAGGCTCGAAGGGCCGAATGGCCTCTACTCCTGCACCTATTGTCTATGTTTCTATAATTCTATGTTTCAATCATGGCTGATCGATCTGTGTCCCATCTCTCCCTCTCATCCCCACCCCTGAGACGTTTGAGCCATCTCACCTCCTTTTTCTGGGGGTCGACTCCAGGAGGAAGGTCTTCCACTGGCACGTCCATCAGTTGCTCCCGACGGTAATATTCCTTGCCATTGACCACCGTCGGCCCGGGAGCGGAGGGGGAGGTGAAGGAAGAGGGGGGGGCGGAGGAGGGGGGGGGGGAGCGAGCGGGGGAGGGGGAGTGAGAGGGGGAGCGGGCGGGGGAGGGGGAAGGGGCCGGGGGCGAGGAGGTCCCAAAGGGAGGATTGTATGCGGGTGGAGGGGGGAAGGCAGGCGGGGGTGAGGAGGTGCCTCCTCTGTTGAGGTTGGTGTCATTGAGGTCCTAGGATGAGAGAGAAGATACCCCGTCAGCAAGTGCCCTTCCCTTCAGACTCCAGCGATACAGCGCGGAAACAGGCCCTTCAGCCCGCGCCGACCAGCCACCATCCCGTACACCAGTACTATCCCACACACCAGGGGGGACAAGTTTACCAATATTAACCTGCAAACCCGCACGTCTTTGGAGTGTGGGAGGAAGCCAGAGCACCCGGAGAAAACCCACGTGGTCACAGGGAGAACGTGCAAACTCCGTACAGACAGCACCCGCAGTCAGGGAACCGTGGAATTATCTCCATCTGCACCCTCTCTGTCCCCCCCATATCTGTTCCCCCCTCCCACACTAACCGCACTGACCCCACCTCTCAGCACCAGACCACCACCCGCAACAGAAGACATGGGCGCAGAGGGCACAGGCCGGCACTCACCACTGAGATCTGGGTGATGGAAGATACATCCCCCAGGTCACTCTTCATCCTGTCATAGCTGCTCCCGGCAACACCCTGGGGGCAAGAGGCGGCTCAGTTAGTATCACATAGACGGGGGAGGGGGAGGGGGGGGGGGGGGGGAGAGGGAGAGGGAGAGGGGGAGGGGGGGGGGGAGGGGGGAGAGGGGGGGGGAGAGGGGGTGGGAGAGATAGGGAGGGGAGAGGGGAGAGGGGGGAGGGAGAAGGAGAGACAGGGTTATAGAGAGAGGACAAGGGGGATATAGAGAGAGGCAGAGGGAGAGAGGGAGAGGAAGAGAGGGAGAGAGGGGGAGAGGGAGGGAGAACGAGAGAGAGAGAGGGAGAGAGGGAGAGGGAGAGGGAGAGGGAGAGGGAGAGGGGGGGGGAGGGGGAGTGAGGGAGGGAGGGAGAGGGGGGGGTATAGTGCAGGGTAGGTCCCGTGTGACTTACAGTCCACTTGTGTGGGTCCCAGGCATGGAACCAGCCGGTGAAGGTGAGCGGTTCGCTGCCTTGCTTCACCATGACGATGGGGGTGTCGAGATCCCGGTCTGAGGGGTGCGTCTGGAGATACTCCCGGGCCGACGTCACCGACTCCTTCTTCTCGTAGTCGTTGGCCGATCGTCCCACCCACAGGAACACCTGCGGGTTCAACACAGCAGCTCACAGCCCAGTGGTCAACGTGGACAACACACCATCCACATCTTTGGACACCCTGTGCGTAGGGGAGAGGGTTTAGGGCTGAAGATGCCCAGGTTGGGGATGCCACTGGGCCTGGGCCAAGCTGGCCATCCGCAAGTCACGGCACCAGACGGTGGAGGCCTCTACCCGAGCCGGCTCCCTGCCCATTTTCCCAGGGATACGTCTGTCCCCGGGTGGGGTTAGAGAGGGAATACGCCCTGTCCACGGGCAGCCTGGGGGAGTTCCGGGACCGCTGGTGGTGGAATGTATCCTTGACAAGGAGTGTAACATCGTTCTTTCATAGTTCATTTAGTATATTTATTTGTCTTGTATTATGGTGGTGGGTTTTTTGATTTTTGTCTTGCAGATATTATTTTTATTAATTAATTGAATGATTTTTTTGACAATTAAAAAATAATTGAAAATGGCAACCAAAATTGTCAACACTGGGCTAGTCTGCCTGCGTTTGGTCCATATCCCTCCAAACCTGTCCAATCCATGTACCTGTTTAACTGTTTCTTAAATGTTGGGATAGTCCCAGCCTCAACTACCTCCTCTGGCAGCTTGTTCCATACACCCACCATGAAAATGTTACCCCTCAGATTCCTATTAAATCTTTCCCCCTTCACCTTGAACCTATGTCCTCCGGTCCTCGATTCCCCTACTCTGGGCAAGAGAGTCCGTTCATCTACCCGATCTATTCCTCTCATGATTTTATACACCTCTATAAGATCCATCTGCGCTCCAAGGAATAGAGACCCAGCCTACTCAACCTCTCCCTATAGCTCACACCCTCTAGTCCTGGCAACATCCTCGTAAATCTTCTCTGTACCATTTCCAGCTTGGCAACATCTTTCCTATAACATGGTGCCCAGAACTGAACACAATATTCTAAATGCGGTCTCACCGACGTCTTATACAACTGCAACCTGACTACCCAACTTCTATACTCAATACTCTGATTGATGAAGCCCAAAGTGCCAAAAGCCTTTTTAACCACCTTATCTACCTGCGACTCCACCTTCAAGGAACCATGCACGTGCACTCCTAGATTCCTCTGCTCTACAACATTCCCTAGAGGCCAACCATTCAATGTGCAGTTCCTGGCCTTGTTGGACATCCCACACATTTCTCTGTATTAAATTCCATCAACCATTCCTCAGCCCACCTGGCCAATCGATCCAGATCCTGCTGCAATCTTTCACAACCATCTTCACTATCTGCAAAACCACAAACTTTTGTATCATCAGCAAACTTGCTAATCTTGCCCTGTATGTTCTCATCCAAATCATAGATGTAGATGACAAACAGTAACGGGCCCAGCACTGAACCCTGAGGCACACCACTAGTCACAGGCCTCCAGTCCGAGAAGCAACCTTCCACCATCACCCTCTGCTTCCTTACATGGAGCCAATTTGTTATCCATTCAGCTATCTCTCCTTGGATCCCATGCAATCTAACCTTCCAGAGCAGCCTACCATGTGGAACCTTGTTGAATGCTTTGCTGAAATCCATGTACACAACATCTACAGCTCTGCCCTCATCAATCTTTTTGTTCAAGTCTTCAAAAAACTCATTCAGATTTGTGAGACACGACCTCCCATGTACAAAACTACGCTGACTATCCCTAATCAGCCCTTGCCCATCCAAATGCCTGTGTATCCTATCCCTCAGAATACTCTCCAGTAACTTTCCATCTACAGAGGTTAAGCTCACCAGCCTATAGTTCCCAGCATTTCCCCTGCAGCCCTTCTTGAATAGAACCACAACATTTCCCACTCTCCAGTCTTCCGGCACCTCTCCTGTATTTAAGGACAACTCGGAAATTTCAACCAGGGCTCCCGCAATTTCCTCTCTAGTTTTGCACAATGTCCTCAGATATCAGGCCCTGGAGATTTGTCTACCTTCATGCACGATAGTACCTTCAGTAGGTATGTTACAAAACCTACCTGAATCGTCATTAGGAATCTGCCCTCAGCCATGTCGGCGATTTTGGCGCTGTTTGGAGGGGGCGGGTTTAAAACGCGATTTTTACTAGGCTGTACTAATCGCACATGTTCAGCCTCATTAACGAAAAATCGCTGAAAGACCCGGTCGCAAAAGGTATTATTAGTTTTATAGGCCTCGATAATATAGTTCTAATAGTTTTAAAATTACTGTCTGATTCCGCAACCTCTCGCAGCCCCAGGGTTTTATAGAGCAAACAATTAAAGGTATGTACCTTATTTTTACATTAAATGGGGCATATATATAACCCTTAATATCAAGTTATCTATAGCGAGTGGTTCATTTTGGGCTTTTTATATCCCGCAGTATTTTTCTCGGCATTTGAGGGCACTAATCCAGCGCTATGTCAACGTTCTAAACCAGCGCGTTCCACATGAACCCACTAGAAAGCCGATTTAAATGGGCATTTATTTACAGCAATTGAACACTAAATTCCTTCCATTTGGCCTATAAATTAATGTAAATTAGATATAAAAATCATGTTACATTGTGAATTATTTGTGAATAATCTTTGGACACTTAGGCTATTTAAAAATGTTAATCTTTCCTTAAGAAATGGGCGTTTGACTATCCAAGATCACAGCTTTTTTGTAATGTCCATTGAAAATCAATAGGGAACAAGATGCTAATTTCCGAGTATGAAAATGGTCATAACCTTTTTAATACTTGAGATATGAAAGTGAATTTGGTGTCAAATTAAACTTATTGTTATGCTTTATCTGATGGGATAAATTGCAGACTTGATTTTTTAAATCTCAAAATTTTGTAACATTGCTACCTTCAGTACTTCTTCGATGGTAATACTGACTGCTCTCAACACATTTCCATTGACTGCCCCGTTCCTCCGTCATACTGTCTTTCTCCTCGTTAAATACAGAGGCTAATACTCATTGATGACCTTGCCCACCTCCTGTGGCTCCTGGATTCCTGAGGGGTCCCACTCTCTCTCTCCCTCTCTCTACGAGGCCAGCAATCAATCAGCAGAGTTCCTGCACGGGACAAGCCAATCGTCAGAGGAGCTGCTGAGGAACGGCAGTGGCGGGGAATCTCACCTCTTCCCACGTGTCCAACAGCATGATGTCATCTTCATCCAGGTCCTCCTGGGAGAAGTCGGACACTTCCGTGATGATGAAGCGGCCCGTCTGGTTGGAACACTCAAACAGGCGCGGATCATACTCACATTCCTCCTCCTGAAACCTGCCACGGGAGAGGGGGAGGGGGAGGGGGAGGGGGAGAAGAAGGAGGGGGGAGCAGGGAGGGGGAGCAGGGAGGGGGAGGGGGAGGGGGAGAGGGGAGCAGGAGGGGGAGGGGGAGAAGAAGAAGGGAGGGGGAGCAGGGAGGGGGAGGGGGAGGGGGAGCAGGGGAGGGTGGAGGGGGAGCAGGGAAGGTGGAGGGGGAGCAGGGAGGATGGAGGGTAGGGGGAGCAGGGGGAGGGGGAGCAGGGAGGGGGAAGAGTTCGGACAGAATGGGACAGGAAGTGAGGGGTGGAGAGAGAAACATTTGTCATAATCAGTTTGGCGACACAAGATTCAGATTCAGATTCAATTTTAATTGTCATTGTCAGTGTACAGTACAGAGACAACGAAATGCACAAGGAACTGCAGATGCTGGAATCTCAAGCAAAACACAAAGTGCTGGAGGAACTCCGCATCTGCGGAGGGGAAGACAGACAACGTCTCAGGTCTGGACCAGTCTGAAGTAAGATCTCGGGGACAGAGAGAGAAAGGGGGACAGAGAGGGAGAGAGAGGAGAAAGAGAGAGGGAGAGGGAGATAGAGAGGGAGGAAGGGAGAGAGAGAGAGAGAGAAGGGGAGAGGGAGAGAGATGGGGAGAGAGGGGGAGAGAGGGAGAGAGAGGGAGAGAGAGGGAGAGAGGGAGAGAGGGAGAGGGAGAGGGAGAGAGGGGGGAGAGAGAGAGAGAGGGAGAGGGAGAGGGAGAGGGAGAAGGGAGAGAGAGAGAGAGAGAGGGAGAGAGAGAGAGGGAGAGGGAGAGAGAGAGGGGGAGAGAGAGAGAGAGAGAGAGAGAGGGAGTTGGGGGTGATGGATAGAGACTGATTGTGAAGTAAGTTTCAGGAGGGGGGGTGGATGTGGAGCAGACAAGGTGGGAGGCCGGAGACGGTGGAGACGGGTAGGTGTGGCGAGTGTGTGAACCTGTTGCCCTCACCTCTTGTCGCTGGCGTAGGGGGCTCTCCCGCCCAGCGCGGCCCAGAACTCAGTGGGCTCCTGCCCTTCCAGCACCGTCTGCTTCTCCCGCTTGGACAGGTCATTGGCCACCGACTTTGCCATCTCCCTCTCGTCACCACTACAGCCCTGGAGAGAGGGGGGGTGAGAGGAACCTCCAGCCCGTCAACATGGTCCAACCTTGGCCAGGTCTCCACGGAACAACCTCCTCCCACTCCTCCCCACCACCCCTCCCCCCTCTCCTCCACGCAACTCCCTCCCCCCTCTCCCCCCACCCCTCCACCCTTCCACCCACCCCTACCCCCCTCCCCAGCCAAGGTCTGCTCCTTGCATCCACTCTGCTCAGTTTTAATGTTCACAACGCCCTGCCCCGCCACACCGCCTCCCCCTCATCACAAACCCCTCCCCCCCCCCCCACATTCCCGTTCATTCCCAGTTTTTTTCCCAATCCCTCCATCAAGCCCCTAAACTCCGGAGTCCCTCTCGTTCCCAGTTGGGACAGCCCTTCACGTGCACAGTGTTAGTTTAGTTTATTGTCACGTGTACCGAGGTACATTGAAAAGCTTGTGTGTGGGCAGGAACTGCAGATGCTGGTTTACACCGAAGGTAGACACAAAATGCTGGAGGAACTCAGTGGGCTAGGGGTTCACTGGAGAGAAGGAATGGGTGATGTTTTCATGTCGAGACCCTTCTTCAGACTGAGAGTCAGGGAGGGGGGACCTGGATGTAGGGAAAGGTCTTTGATGCAGGTTCTGCTTTGTCCTGCACCTTCCCATAGTTACCCACTCGCCCGGCACGGGAGAGCTGACACCTACATCGCCAAACATACTTGGCGAATAAAGTGTGTATCTGATTCGAACTCTGTCTGATTAAGGGTCCCAACCCGAAACGTCACCTATTCTTTTTCCCCAGAGATGCTGCCAGACCCACGGAGTTACTCCAGCACTTTGTGTCTATCTTCAGTGGGAAGCTTGTGTTGCGCGGAAAGACTGTACATGATTACAATCAAGACCTGCACAGTGTACACGCACATGATAATGGCAATAACGTCTAGTACAAGATAAGGTCCGATTAAAGATAGTCTGAGGGCCTCCGATTAGGTTAATGGGTCAGGACCGCTTTCTAGCTGGTGGTAAGGATGGTTCAGTTGCCGAATAACAGCTGGGAAGAATCTGGAGGCGTGCGTTTTCACACTCATGACCAGTCGTAGAGTGAAACAGCGTGGAAACAGGCCCTTCGGCCCAACTCAACCCACACAGGCCAACATGTCCCAGCTACACTAGTCCCACCTGCCCATGTTTGGTCCAAATCCCTCCAAACATCACCTATCCATGTACCTGTCCAACTGTTTCTTAAACGTTGGGTTAATCCCAGCCTCAACTACCTCCTCCGGCAGCTTGTTCCATACACCCACCGCCCTTTATGTGAAAAATTCACCCCTCAGATTCCTATTAAACCTATGTCCTCTGGTCCTCGATTCCCCTACTCTGAGCTATAGGGAGAGGTTGAGCAGGCTCCTCATGTTCCTTGGAGCGCAGGAGGATGAGGGGAGATCTTATAGAAGTGTATAAAATCATGCGAGGAATAGATCGGGTAGATGCACAGAGTCTCTTGTCCAGAGTAGGTGAATCAAGGACTAGAGGACATCGGTTTAAGGTGAGGGGTGAAAGATTTAATAGGAACACAAAAGCTTCTGTTTTAAAAACACAGGGACGTGTGTATATGGAACGAGTTGCCAGAGGAGGTAGTTGAGACAGGTATTAGCATAATGTTTAAGAGACATTAGGACAGGTACATGGGTAGGACAGCATTAGTGGGATGTGGGCCAAAGGCAGGCAGGTAGGATTGATGTAGCTGGGACATGTTGTTGGTGTGAGCAAGTTGGGCTGAAGGGCCTGTTTCCACACTGTTTCAATTAATGCACATCTTTCACAAAACCGATGGTCCATCATCTCTGTGTAGCAAAGGACTGCAGATACTAGTTTACATCGAATGTAGACACAAGATGCAGGAGTAACTCAGCGGGACAGGCAGAGAGAAGAAATGGATGAAGTTTCGGGTCGAGACCCTTCTTCAGACCCTCACAGCCAGCATTCATGTTGCAGCTTTACATGACCTTGGTGTGAGGCGGCATTTGGAAAGTAGGGTGCAGGAGGAGGCCATTCAGCCCGTCGTGCCAGCACCGCCAAGTATTTGCCCAGAGTAGGTGGATTTTGGTGTGTTGCGTGCAGTTCTGGTCACCCCAATACAGGCTTTGCAGGGGGTGCAGAGGAGGTTCACCAGGATGATGCCTGGTGCAGGGAGAGGTTGGACAGTGTCTGAAGAAGGGTCTTGACCGGGAACGTCACCCATTCCTTCTATCCAGAGATGCTGCCTGTCCCGCTGAGTGTTTTGTGTCTATCCTTAGAGGTTGGACGGACTTGGATTGCTTACTCTGGAGGTTGAGATGGGGAGACCTGACATGGAATCATGAGAGGCCCAGATAGAATGGACAGTCAGAACCTTCTCCCAAGGATGAAAATAACAAAGAGGTAGGGAGTTACATAAACATAGACAATAGGTGCAGTAGTAGGCCATTCGGCCCTTCGAGCCAGCACCGCCATTCATTGCGATCATGGCTGATCGTCCCCAATCAATAACCCGTGCCTGCCTTCTCCCCATATCCCTTGACTCCACCAGCCCCTAGAGCTCTATCGAACTCTCTCTTAAATCCATCCAGTGATTTGGCCACCACTGCCCTCTGTGGCAGGGAATTCCACAAATTCACAATTCTCTGGGTGAAAAAGTTTTTTCTCACCTCAGTCTTAAATGGCCTCCCCTTTATTCTAAGACTGTGGCCCCTGGTTCTGGACTCACCCAACATTGGGAACATGTTTCAATAGAGTGAATACAGAATCTTTTTTTCTTCATTGTCGGGGGAACCACAAACCAGAGGACATTGGTTGGAGGTGAGAGGGGAAAGATTTAATAGGAACCTGAGGGGCAACATTTTCAGTGTCCAGTCCAGTCCTGTTATAATTTTATATGTTATTATAAGATCCCCGTCATCCTTCTAAACTCCAGTGAATACAAGCCTAGTCTTTTCAATCTTTCCTCATATGACAGTCCCGCCATCCCAGGGATCAATCTTGTTAAAAGACTAAGACTGAATTGCGTTCATCTCCCTGTGAAGGAGCGGAGGTAGTTGGTCCATTGGTGCGACCACCACCCACTGAGGAGCAAAAGGATTTGTGTATAGGAGCAGGGAGGTTCTACTGCAGTTGTATAGGGTCTTGGTGAGACCACACCTGGAGTATTGCGTGCAGTTTTGGTCTCCAAATCTGAGGAAAGACATTCTTGCCATAGAGGGAGTACAGAGAAGGTTCACCAGACTGATTCCTGGGATGGCAGGACTTTCATATGAAGAAAGACTGGATAGACTCGCACGCACGCACACCCCCATCCACATTAACGGGACGGAGGTGGAACGTGTTTCTAGCTTCAGGTTCCTGGGAGTCAACATCTCCGATGACCTCTCTTGGACCCACAATACCTCTACTCTGATCAAGAAGGCTCATCAGCGTCTCTTCTTCCTGAGGAGACTGAAGAAGGTCCATCTGTCTCCTCAGATCCTGGTCAACTTCTACCGCTGCACCATCGAGAGCATCCTTCCCAACCGCATCACAGTATGGTATGGCAACTGCTCTGTCTCCGACCGGAAGGCACTGCAGAGGGTGGTGAAAATTGCCCAACGCATCACCGGTTCCACGCTCCCCTCCATTGAGTCTGTCCAAAGCAAGCGCTGTCTGCGGAGGGCGCTCAGCATCGCCAAGGACTGCTCTCACCCCAACCATGGACTGTTTACCCTCCTACCATCCGGGAGGCGCTACAGGTCTCTCCGTTGCCGAACCAGCAGGTCGAGGAACAGCTTCTTTCCGGCGGCTGTCACTCTACTAAACAACGTACCTCGGTGACTGCCAATCACCCCCCCCGGACACTTATTATTTATTTTTTATTCAAATCGTTTGCTATGTCGCTCTTCAAGGGAGATGCTAAATGCATTTCGTTGTCTCTGTACTGTACACTGACAATGACAATTAAAATTGAATCTGAATCTGAATCTGAGACTCGGCTTGTACTCGCTAGAATTTAGAAGATTGAGGGGGGATCTGATAGAAACTTACAAAATTCTTAAGGGGTTGGACAGGCTAGATGCAGGAAGATTGTTCCTGATGTTGGGGAAGTCCAGAACTAGGGGTCGCAGTTTAAGGATAAGAGGGAAGTCTTTTAGGACTGAGATGAGAAAAACATTTTTTACACAGAGTGGTGAATCTGTGGAATTCTCTGCCACAGAAGGTAGTTGAGGCCAGTTCATTGGCTATATTTAAGAGTTGGATGATCTGCGCCTCTGCAGTCCGTCTGTCTTTTTTTAATTTTGCCTCGTTTGAGTGTAGTTATAGTGGGTTTTTTTTAAAGTGTGTGTGTGTGTGTGTGTGTGTGTGTGTGTGTGTGTGTGTGTGTGTGTGTGTGTGTGTGTGTGTGTGTGTGTGTGTGTGTGTGTGTGTGTGTGTGTGTGTGTGTGTGTGTGTGTGTGTGTGTGTGTGTGTGTGTGTGTGTGTGTGTGTGTGTGGGGGGGACTTTTAAAATCTTTTCTCTGCACGGTGAACCCAATCTTTTCTCTGTCGGGTCTCCGTTGTCGTTGGGGCCGAGTACCGTGGAGCGGAGATTCGGGGGCTCCAACCACAGGTCTGGTGGACAGTAACACCGGGAGCTCGCGGGTCCCTGCTGGGAGACCGCTTTTCGGGGCTTCCGCAACGGCGACTTCTCCCGCCTGAGTTGCAGGGGTTGAGGATGACCGGGAGCGGGGCCTTACATCACCCGGCGCGGCTGTAAATGGCCGCGGGACTTGCTAGCGCCCGCTGGGGGCTCCAACACCAAGACCCGAGCGTGGCCTTGCATTGCTTTAATTGCCGCGGGACTTATTTACCATCGCCGGCCGGGGGCTTTGACTCTGACATCGGGACTAGTGGGGTACCGCAAGGCTCAGTGCTGGGACCCCAGCTATTTACAATATATATTAATGATCTGGATGAGGGAATTGAAGGCAATATCTCCAAGTTTGCGGATGACACTAAGCTGGGGGGCAGTGTTAGCTGTGAGGGGGATGCTAGGAGACTGCAGGGTGACTTGGATAGGCTGGGTGAGTGGGCAAATGTTTGGCAGATGCAGTATAATGTGGATAAATGTGAGGTTATCCATTTTGGTGGCAAAAACGGGAAAGCAGACTATTATCTAAATGGTGGCTGATTGGGAAAGGGGAGATGCAGCGAGACCTGGGTGTCATGGTACACCAGTCATTGAAGGTAGGCATACAGGTGCAGCAGGCAGTGAAGAAAGCGAATGGTATGTTAGCTTTCACAGCGAAAGGATTTGAGTATAGGAGCAGGGAGGTTCTACTGCAGTTGTACAGGGTCTTGGTGAGACCACACCTGGAGTATTGCGTACAGTTTTGGTCTCCAAATCTGAGGAAGGACATTATTGCCATAGAGGGAGTGCAGAGAAGGTTCACCAGACTGATTCCTGGGATGTCAGGACTGTCTTATGAAGAAAGACTGGATAGACTTGGTTTATACTCTCTAGAATTTAGGAGACTGAGAGGGGATCTTATAGAAACTTACAGAATTCTTAAGGGGTTGGACAGGCTAGATGCAGGAAGATTGTTCCCGATGTTGGGGAAGTCCAGGACAAGGGGTCACAGCTTAAGGATAAGGGGGAATTCCTTTAAAACTGAGATGAGAAGAACTTTTTTCACAGAGAGTGGTGAATCTCTGGAACTCTCTGCCACAGAAGGTAGTTGAGGCCAGTTCATTGGCTATATTTAAGAGGGAGTTAGATGTGGCCCTTGTGGCTAAGGGGATCAGGGGGTATGGAGAGAAGGCAGGGATGGGATACTGAGTTGGATGATCAGCCATGATCATATTGAATGGCGGTGCAGGCTCGAAGGGCCGAATGGCCTCTACTCCTGCACCTATTGTCTATGTTTCTATGTCAGTCCCCAATGCTCAGGCCCACCTGTCCTGGTCACCTTGTTCCCGTGGGAAGGTCCAGCCCACCTGTGCCCCCGTCCCCAGGTGTGCTCACCTTGCCGCACCACAGGTAGGTGGTCTGCTCCGTCCTCAGCACAAAGATGTCGTTGGAGTTGAGGGAGGAGGCCCGTGCGGGGACCTCTGTGGCCTTGGTGTTCAGTTCCGTTGTGCCCCGCACCTGAAAGAGCCTGACGGGACCTTCCTCCGCCTGCCCACCGCGGCCCGTCCCACCCTAGGGTGCACGGGGGAGGGGGGAGGGAGGGGGCAAGAGAGCGGCACAGTTTAGTCTAGATTAGTTTAGTTACACAGTGTGGACTCAGGCCATTCGGCCCATCGAGGGCAATCCCCGTACACAACCACCATCCTACACCCACTAGGGACAATTTACACATTTACACCAAGCCAATTAACATACAGACCTGTACGTCTTTGGAGTGTGGGAGGAAACCGAAGATCCCGGAGAAAACACCCGCAGGTCACGGGGAGAACGTGCAAACTCCGTACAGACAGCACCCGTAGTCGGGATCGAACCATCCCATCATTTCTAACTCTCCCCTCCCCATCTCCAACTACCCCCCCCCCCACTTTACAACAGACATCTGCCCACACCCTCACCCACCAGTCAGCTACACTAAACCCCACCCAATAACAAACACCCTCCGCACTCCACCCCTCATCCCGTTAACCATAATTAACCATATAACCATATAACAATTACAGCACGGAAACAGGCCATCTCGGCCCTACAAGTCCATGCCGAACAAATTTTGTTCCCCTTAGTCCCACCTGCCTGCACTCATACCATAACCCCCCATTCCCTTCTCATCCATATGCCTATCCAATTTATTTTTAAATGATAAAATTTAGTTAAAACCCCCTCCACAAAACTACCAACATCTCACCACGCCCCACCCACCCGACGATGTTGCACAGACCCCCCCCCCGCCCAAATCTAATCCCCACCGCCTCCACATCCTCTCCTCCACACCCACCCACTCCCCTCACCCCCGCCTACCCACCCCCACAACCACTACCCATCCCCCCCACCCACTACACACCCCTCACTCCCTGCATATCCCCACGTACCACCCACCCTCTCCGCACCCATTCCACACCCCTCACCCCTCCATATCCCCCACTCTCTCTCACCCCCAACCCACCCCCTCCAAATGCACTCCACACCCTCTCCCCACCCCCACCCCCACCCACTACCCTCACCCCACCCTCTCCCCACCCCCTCTCTGCTCCTGGAGCTCACCTCAAAGATGATGAGTTTGCCCTTGAAGATGGCCTGGAAGTGGCGGGGCTCCTTGCTCATCACCACCCGCACCTGTACAGCCTCGTCATTGTACTGGTTGTCCAGGTTCACCGCTTGGAAGGCCGAGGCTGCGATCTCGCCCTGCGACGCGTGCCGGCCCTGGGCGGTCAAACACGGTCAAACGTTACAAACAACACAAGCACGTCTGAGCAAAGGGTCTCGGCGTGCTCGAGTTGGGGATGACCCCATGGATCATCCGAGGGACATTGACTGGAGGGGTAGATGGACACAGGGTATGACCACATGCAAATTGGAGGCACAGCACCTTGTATTTCCCTTGGGCAGCTCACATGAAGATTCATTTCTCTCTCTGTCCCCTCCCCCACTCTGGTCATTCTGCCAGTTCCACTGTTTGCATCCATATTTCAATAGACAATAGGTGCAGGAGGAGGCCATTCGGCCCTTCCATATAACCATATAACCATATAACAATTACAGCACGGAAACAGGTCATCTCAGCCCTTCTAGTCCGTGCCGAACACGTATTCTCCCCGAGTCCCATGTACCTGCGCTCAGACCATAACCCTCCATTCCCTTCCATATAACTATCCAATTTATTTTTAAATGATAAAAACGAACCTGCCTCCACCACCTTCACTGGAAGCTCATTCCACACAGCTACCACTCTCTGAGTAAAGAAGTTCCCCCTCATGTTACCCCTAAACTTCAGTCCCTTAATTCTCAAGTCATGTCCCCTTGTTTGAATCTTCCCTACTCTCAGTGGGAAAAGCTTTTCCACGTCAACTCTGTCTATCCCTCTCATCATTTTAAAGACCTCTATCAAGTCCCCCTTTAACCTTCTGCACTCCAAAGAATAAAGCCATAACTTGTTCAACCTTTCTCTGTAACTTAGTTGCTGAAACCCAGGCAACATTCTAGTAAATCTCCTCTGTACTCTCTCTATTTTGTTGACATCCTTCCTATAATTAGGCGACCAAAGTTGTACACCATACTCCAGAATTGGCCTCACCAATGCCTTGTACAATGTGATCATGGCTGATCAACCCCAATCAGTACCCCGTTCCTGCCTTCTCCCCATATCCCCTGACTCCGCTATTTTTAAGAGCCCTATCTAGCTCTCTTGAAAGCATCCAGAGAACCTACCTCCACCGCCCTCTGAGGCAGAGAATTCCACAGACTCACCACTCTCTGTGAGAAAAAGTGTTTCCTTGTCTCCGTTCTAAATGGCTTACCCCTTATTCTTCAGGACTGTCTTATGAAGAAAGACTGGATAGACTTGGTTTATACTCTCTGGAATTTAGAAGATTGAGAGGGGATCTTATAGAAACTTACAACATTCTTAAGGGGTTGGACAGGCTAGATGCAGGAAGATTGTTCCCGATGTTGGGGAAGTCTAGGACAAGGGGTCACAGCTTAAGGATAAGGGGGAAATCCTTTAAAACCGAGATGAGAAGAACCTTTTTCACACAGAGAGTGGTGAATCTCTGGAACTCTCTGCCACAGAGGGTAGTTGAGGCCAGTTCATTGGCTATATTTAAGAGGGAGTTAGATGTGGCCCTTGTGGCTAAGGGGATCAGGGGGTATGGAGAGAAGACAGGTACGGGATACTGAGTTGGATGATCAGCCATGATCATATTGAATGGCGGTGCAGGCTTGAAGGGCTGAATGGCCTACTCCTGCACCTAATTTCTATGTTTCTATGTTTCTTAAACTGTGGCCCCTGGTTCTGGACTCCCCCAATATTGGGAACATGTTTCCTGCCTCTAGCGTGTCCAAACCCTTAACAATCTTACATGTTTCAATGAGATGCCCTCTCATCCTTCTAAACTCCGGAGACTTATCGAAGGGCCTGTTTCCCTGCTGTATCTCAGAAGTCATTATTTTTTAGCTGTGGAAAAGTGCTTTATAGTTGAAAACAACTGGTTGTTTCACAGAGTGACCACTAGGTGGTTGGAGTGAATCCCATACTCTGTTATAGTGGACAATCGGCAATAATGGACACCATTACACGGGCCATATAACTAGGAGTTAGTTTCAGTTTGGTTTAGTTTAGAGATACAGCGCAGAAACAGACCGTACAGCCCACCGGGTTGGTGCCGACCAGCACTACCACTATCCTACACACCATGGACAAGTTTACAGAAGCCAATTAATGCACAAACCCCCTACGTCTTTGTGGAGTGTGGGAGGAAACCGGAGCACCCGGAGAAAACCCACACAGGTCACGGGGAGAGCGTACAAACTCCACGCAGTACAGCACCCGTGGTCGGGATGGAACCCGGGTCTGTGGTGCTCTACCCGCTGTGCCACCGTGCCATCCTGTGTAATACTGTGCCCACCTGCCACATGTACAGGATGTACGCTGGTCTGCCGTTCTTCATGTAGGTGTAGAGCACCAGGTAGCAGTCCCCCCCGTAGAACTGGCCGTAGGTCCTCGGGGCGACGGGAGCCAGCTCGTTCTCCTCGATCCTCCACACCTGGCCACACAGCAAGATACATCAGTGACGGCACGGAGGGAGGGCAGGAAGGGCCGAAGGGCCTGTTTGCATGCTGCATCAGTGCGGGTAGCAGTGGTCAAGGTCAGGGGTCAGCGGGTCGAGCTCAGGGGTCGGCAGGTCAAGGTCGGGGGTCGGTGGGTCAAGGTCAGGGGTCAGCAGGTCAAGGTAGGGGGTCAAGGTCAAGGGTCGGTGGGTCGAGGTAGGGGGTTGGCGGATCGGGGTCGGCGGGTGGAAGTCGGGGTCGGAGGGTGGAGGTCGGGGGGGGTCGGCAGGTGGAGGTCAGGGGTCGGCAGGTCGTCGTAGGGGTGGAGGTCGGGGGTGGAGGTTGGGGTTGGCGGGGGTCGAGGTCAGGGGTCGGTGGGTCGAAGTCAGGGGTCAGCAGGTGGAGGTCGGGGGTTGGCGGGGTCAGGGGGTCGGTCGGTGGAAGTCGGGGGTCGGGCGGGTGGAGGTCGGAGGGTGGAGGTCGGGGGTCGGCGGGTGGAGGTCAGGGGTCGGCAGGTCGGAGGCAGGGGGTGGAGGTGGAGGTGGAGGTCAGGGGTCGGTGGGTCGGTCAGGGGTCGGAGGTGGAGGTCAGGGGTCGGTGGGTGGAAGTCGGGGTCGGCGGGTGGAGTGTCGAAGTCAGGGGTCGGCAGGTGGAGGTCGGGGGTCGGCGGGTCAAAGTCAGGGGTCGGCAGGTGGGGTCGGGTGGGGTCATGGTGGGGGTGGTGGTCGGGGGTGGCGGCAGGTGGAGGTCGGGGGTTGTGGGTGGAGGTCGGGGGTCGGCGGGTGGAGGTTGGGGTTGGCGGGTCAAAGACAGGGGTCGGCAGGTGGAGGTCGGGGCTCAGCGGGTCAAGGCCACTACACTGCGGTGTGAAGTAAATGAAAGGTTTGATGGTTGGAAGATTCTCTCACCTCCACTTTGCCCGATGCATCATCCACCATCCTCTGCTGAGCTGCCAGCTCAGGACGGGCGTGGAGCTCAGTCACGTTGAACTTGGTCTGCTCAACCTTGGCTGTGGCACAGAACGGAAAAAGAGAGAAAAATAGATCAGAAAATAAAATCCGCAGATGCTGGCAACCCGCAATAAAAGGGGGAAGTGCCAGAAGCACTCAGTGGCGGCAATGGCAGCTCCTGTAAAACCAGACAAACATAAAACTCCAAGCTTAAAAACTTTGGTCGGGCTGCATTGTCGCCTCTCCAAAGCCTCCACATGCTTCCTGTAATGGGGGAGACAATGGCGTGCAGTTCTGGATGCCCCCATTACAGGAAGCAGGTGGAGGCTTTGGAGAGGGTGCAGAGGAGGTTCACCAGGATGATGCCTGGATTAGAGCGTTTCAGCTACAGGGAGAGGCTGGACACACTTGGATTGGTATCTCTGGAGCGTCGGAGGCTGAGAGAAGACCTGATAGAAGTCTATAAAATGATGAGAGACACAGATAGGGTAGACAGTCAGAACCTTTTAACCCCTCAGGGTGGAAATGTCAAGGGCATAGTTTTAAGGTGAGAGGGGGAATGTTTAAAGGGGATGTGTGGGGCAAGACGTGATAGGTACCTGGAACACACTGCCAGGGGATGGTGGTCGGGACAGGTGCAATAATAGGCTTTTAGACAGGCACGTGGGATATTCTATATGGCCATCGTAGAGTCTGTCCTCACCTTCTCCATCATGGTCTGGTTTGGCTCAGCCACCAAGCACGACACCCGGAGGCTGCAGCGAATCGTCCGATCAGCTGAGAAGGTTATGGGCTGCAACCTTCCCTCCATTGATGAACTGTACACTGCAAGGGCCAGGAAGCGAGCGGGCAAGATCATCTCTGGCCCCTCTCACCCTGGCCACAAACTCTTTGAATCACTTCCCTCTGGAAGGCGACTCCGGACTGTCAAAGCTGCCACAGCCAGACATAAAAACAGCTTTTTTCCACGAGTAGTAGCTCTACTCAACTGCCAAAAATCTGTAGCCTCCTTTTGCTCTGGTATTTTATTTAATTCACATGTTTAATCGATAATGTTTTATTATTAATGTTTAATGTTTTATGTGTCATTCCTAACTATCACTGTATGTCATGTTGTCACTTGAGGGCGGAGCACCAAGGCAAATTCCTTGTATGTGAATACTTGTCCAATAAACTTATTCACTCATTCATTCACATGCAGGGAATGGAGGGATATAGATCACATGCAGGCATCATTTGGGATCATGCTCAGCACCGACATTATGGGCCGAAGGGCCCGTTCCTGTGCTGTACTGTTCTATGTTCTATTAACACAAAATATTGCTCAGAAGAGACATAAAATGTGCTCCTCATAGTCATATAAATTTGTACGGTTTCACTTATCCCTAACCCCACCTCTCTGCTCTCTTTACCAGTCTGGATAAAGGATCCCAATCCTAAACTGTTCACTCTCAACTGAAGCTGCCTGACAATAGACAATAGGTGCAGGAGGAGGCCATTCGGCCCTTCGAGCCAGCACCGCCATTCAATGTGATCTTGGCTGATCATCCCCAATCAGTACCCCGTTCCTGCCTTCTCCCCATATCCCCTGACTCCGCTATTTTTAAGAGCCCTATCTAGCTCTCTCTTGAAAGCATCCAGAGAACCTGCCTCCACCGCCCTCTGAGGCAGAGAATTCCACAGACTCACCACTCTCTGTGAGAAAAAGTGTTTCCTCGTCTCCGTTCTAAATGGCTTACTCCTTATTCTTAAACTGTGGCCCCTGGTTCTGGACTCCCCCAACATCGGGAACATGTTTCCTGCCTCTAGCGTGTCCAAACCTTAAGGACCTGTCCCACCTTCACGACCTAATTCACGACCTCTGCCGTGTTTGCCTTGACTCATACTCGCAGCATGGTCGTCACGAGGTCGTAGGTAGGTCGTGATGCTAGTCGTAGGTACTCGTGGCATCGTAGTTTGGGGCGTTTTTACAACATGATGAAAAATGTCCACGAGTAAAAATGGTCGTGAAAGTGGGACAGGCCCTTTAATAATCTTAAGTTTCAATAAGATATCCTCTCATCCTTCTAAACTCCAGAGTGTACAAGCCCAGCTGCTCCATTCTCTCTGCGTATGACAGTCCCGCCATCCCGGGAATTAACCTTGTAAACCTACGCTGCACTCCCTCAATAGCAAGAATGTCCTTCCACAATTAGGGGACCAAAACTGCACACAATACTCCAGGTGTGGTCTCACTAGGGCTCTGTACAACTGCAGAAGGACCTCTTTGATCCTATACCTCAATGACCTCGAATCGCAGAGAGATATGGCACATAAATAGGCCTTTTAGTCCACCAAGTCCCAACCAACTAAGACTCACCTCTATCCACCCACCCAACATGGATCCTGTTTCCTGCTCTCCCACATCCCATCAACTCTCCCCATCCGCACACTTGGGGCTATTTACAGAGGTCATTAACGCAACGACCCACATGTCCTTGGGACGTGGGAGCAACCGGAGGAAATCCACACAGGGAGAACGTGCGAACTCCACTACAAGTGCAGGCTTCCCCTTGCACTAAAACGCTATTCCCTTATCATGTATCCACACATTGTAAATGGGTCGAATGTCATCATGTATTGTCTTTCTGCTGACAGGTTCATACGCAACAAAAGCTTTTCACTGTACCTCGGTACACGTGGCAATAAACTAAACTAAACAAGTACAGCCTCACAGCGCCAGAGACCCGGGTTCGATCCCGACTATGGGTGCTGTCCGTGACCTGCGTGGGTTTTCCCCGGGTGCTCCGGATTCCACCCACACTACAAAGGCGTACAGGTTTGTAGGTTAATTGGCTTCTGCAAATTGTAAATTGGCCCTGGTGTGTAGGATGGTGCTAGTGTACGGGGTGGTCGCTGGTCGGCGTAGGAGTCAATGGGCTGAAGGGCCTGTTTCCACGCTGTATCTCTAAAGTGGAGTCTAGTGTCATATGCACAAGTACGGTGAACAACAGGCAGAAAGAAAATCTTGCATTGTAGCAGCATCCCGGCACCCAGACTCAGACAAACACAACACACAAAATCACAAAGGGCTGTCCCACTTGGGTGACCTAATTGGCGAGTTCAGAAGAGTTTAGGAGAGCTTGAAAAAGTGTCATGTGGGAGACCTCCTTCGACTATGTTGAAGACGATCTATAACTACCTTCGACTATGTAGAAGACCTCCTTCGACTATGTTCAAGACTATCTACAACTACCTTCGACTACCCTTCGATTACCTACGACTAACGTGCCAACCTACTTCGACTAAACCTACGAGAAAAAAAAAGTACCGATTTTTTTTCCCATGGCGATCTTTTTTTACTCGCGGGCATTTTTCAGCATGTTGAAAAAAACGTCGCGACCTAGCTGAGGCCTCGAGTACACGGGGACTACTCTCGAGCATGAAGGAGAGTTACAAAGACCTCCTAGGGCCTTGTGTCGACCATGCTGCGAGTATGTTGAGGGCAAACTCGCCAGAACTAGCGGATTAGGTCGCCCAAGTGGGACAGCCCCTTAACTTATACGTCATTTTTTACTTAAATCCTTCATAAATTATGCAAGACAGTGTGAAGAAAAAAAAACACTCCAAGGCACACATACGAGTTTGTATGTTCTGGACTCCCCCAACATCGGGAATATTTTTCCTGCATCTAGCCGCTCCAATCCTTGAAGAATTGTGCATACGTTTCTACAATGTGCGGGGATCGCTGGTCGGCGCGGACCCAGGTGAGCCGAAGGGCCTGTTTCCGCGCTGTATCTCTAAACTCAACAAAGCCCCAAATAAATAAGTAGGAGGTGGGGATTGAACCCAAGACCCTGGTGTTGTGAGGCAGAGGCTCTACCCACTGCGCCACCTTGCCCGCATGTGTCTGGGGGATCTGTTTCTTGGTATCTAAGGGCAGCGCGGGCCACTCACCGATCTTGCCCACTGAATACTTCTTGCCCAGGCCCTGGGTCTGCCCCTTCACCGTCCACTTCTTGAAGAGTTGCTTGAAGATTGCGGATTCTGCCCCGTCATTCAGCAGGACCACGTTGGTGCTGGGTGGGTAGCCCTTGGCTTTGGTGAACCCCTGCAAGAGGAAGGAAGTCAGAATCACACTGGGGGTGGACACACACACAAGACAATGGGGACACATGCAGCCAACCTACCCGCAAAGCCCAGCCCAGCCCTGCCATCAAGAGGATCTTGGCCGACCTACACTGCACGCAAACCCTCCCCTATACCATCATTAGGGTGGCGCAGCGGTAGAATTGCTGCCTTACAGCGAATGCAGCGCCGGAGACCCGGGGACTCTGCAAGCGCAAGCGGGGGCTCTAACAACGACCCGGTGTGCGCGCACCCGGTGTTCCATCCCGACTACGGGGCGCTGTCGCCTCGTACGGGGGAGCTGTTGTACGTTTTTCGACTTCATCCAGTGGAGAGTGACCTGCGTGGGTAAATTATTTTCTCTATGTGTCGGGATCTTCGATTTCCTCACCAGCCAACAATGTCCCAGCTACACTAGTCCCACCTGCCTGCGCTTGGTCCATATCCCTCCAAACCTGTCCTACTCATGTACCTGTCTGTTTCTTGAAATTGGAATAGTCCCAGCCTCAACTACCTCCTCTAGCAGCTTGTTCCATACACCCACCACTCCTCGTGTGAAAAAGTTACCCCTCAGATTCCTATTAAATCTTTCCCCTTCACTTTAAACCTATGTCCTCTGGTCCTCGATTCCCATACTCTGGGCAAAAGACTGTGCATCTACCCGATCTATTGCTCTCATGATTTAACACACTTCCATAAGATCAGCCCTCATCCTCCTGCACTCCATGGAATAGAGACCCAGCCTACTCAACCTCTCCCTATAGCTCACACCCTCTAGTCCTGGCAACATCCTCGTAAATCTTCTCTGGACCCTTTCCAGCTTGACAACATCTTTCCTATAACACGGTGCCCAGAACTGAACACAATACTGTATATGCGGTCTCACCAACGTCTTATACAACTGGAACGTCGGTGTTCCGGTTTCCTCCCACGCTCCAAAGACATGCCGGTTTCTCAGTTAATTGGCTTTGGTAAAATTGTAAATTGTTCCTAGTGTGTAGGATAGCGCTAGTGCACGGGGTTATCGCTGGTCGGTGCGGACACGGTGGGCCGAAGGGCCTGATTCCATGCTAAATCTCCAAAAGTCTAAAAAAAATTAAGGGCCTGTCTCACTTAGGTGATTTTTTATGCGACTAGGCTGTTGCCACATGGTTGCCGGGGTGTCGCCTGTACAGTCTCCTCAGTCGCGCAAAGAGTCGTAACGTCCTTCTGGTCGCCGCTGGGTTTCCAACATGTTGAAAATTTTCAGAGACAGTCGGCGACAGTGAGTTTGACGCCAATGAGGGTAGCGTGACTTCTCCTGACGTAGGTGATGTCATAGTTAACGTAGGTTGTCGCTGGTGCTGACTTTGGTTATTCTCTGCTTATGGTAGTAACATAGTCATCGAGCTTGCAACACGGAAACAGGCTCTTCAGCCCAGCAAGTCCATGCTGACCAAGATGCCTCATCTAAGATGGTCCTATTTGCCTCGGGGAGACTAAGCGGAGGTTGGGCGATCGTTTCGCCGAACACCTCCGCTCAGTCCGCAATAACCAACCTGAACTCCCGGTGGCTCAGCACTTCAACACCCCCTCCCATTCCCAATCCGACCTCCCTGTCCTGGGTCTCCTCCATTGCCAGAGTGAGCAACACCGGAAATTGGAGGAACAGCACCTCATATTCCGCCTGGGCAGATCGGAAGAGCACATGAACAGCACCTCATATTCCGCCTGGGTTGCTTGCGTCCGGTTGGCATGAACATTGAATTCTCCCAGTTTTGCTAGTCTTTGTTGTCTCCTCCCCTTCCTTAACCTTCGAGCTGCCTCCTCCCATCACCCCGACCTCGGGCTCCTCCTCCTCCCCTTTTCCTTCCTTCTCCCCCCCCACCCCCATCAGTCTGAAGAAGGGTTTCAGCCCGAAACGTCGCCTATTTCCTTCGCTCCATAGATGCTGCTGCACCCGCTGAGTTTCTCCAACAATTTTGTGTACCTTTGGTCCTATTTGCCTGCCTTGAGACCTGTTCCATGAGTATGCCTGTCTTTTAAATGTGATGCTGAGCATCTCTCTGCTCAGCAACGCTGCCCCGGGTTCTGCCTTGTACTGTGCAGGTCCTTCCCTGGTTTGGCCCACCTAGATGTCAGAGGTCCGGAGGACTGGTGATGGGATCTAGGGAGTGGGCAGGGCTGAAGATGTCCTGGTTGAGTTGCTCCTGGACCTGCCCAAGCTGGCCATCTGTGAGTCACAGTGCCAGGTGGAAGAGGACTTTGCCCCAGCCAGATGCTTGCCCCTTTACTAGGGTGTTAGAGAGGGGCATAGTTGTACAGTAGATATTTAGTATATTTGTAAGGATTGTAACATTGTTATTTGGAAATTAGTGTCTAGATAATGTGGTGATTTTGTGCTATGGTGGGCGGGTGTGTCACCGCAGTTTTGTTTTTGCTTTGTGATAATAATTAAATAAATTATTTTTGATACAAATAAAAAATGTCAGAGTTAGCTTCCGTCTGCAGTTCCGCCCAAACCCGCCCAAAGGTTCGTCAGTGTCCGCCCGATGATTCGCGGCCAACGGGATTTCACCCGGAGGCACGTTGGACTGCGTGGAGCCGGGCAGGAGCCGGAGAAGGCGGGCGTGAGGAGCAAGGGCCGGAGGGATGGTGAACTAGGTCTTGATGGCCGGCTGCTGGAGGACACCAAGATGGGCGGGCGAGGCGAGGAGAGGAGAGGAGAGGGACGTCGGTTCGCGTGAACTGCTCCAGCACATCGAGCACGCGGGCCGACCGGACCTTGGACTCTGAATAATGGCGGCAAAAATGGCGGCGCCCACGTGAGTAATATACGCAAATGGCATTTCACACGACAAATAAAGTGCCATTGACTATCACCGACCATCCCCCATTCATTCTCTCCAGAGATGCTGCCCGTCCTGCTGAGTTACTCCAGCATTTCGTCTCTATCTTTGGTGTAAACCAGCACCTGCAGTTCCTTCCTACACTATTGATTTGGTCCACCTTGCCACTGCTCAGAGCGGGAGCATTTGATTCGGGTACTAACCAAGGCCCTGTTCATTCCAGCTCGCTTCTCCTCTTTGGTGGCACTCTTCCCCTTCCACATGAAGATGGTGACTCCACCCTGGTCCAAGATGTAACAGTCCTGTGGAGAGACAAGAACGGTCGGTGATGTTCCACGCACGCCCCACTCACAACTCGCAGAGACACCAGGAGAACTGGCCCTTCGGCCCAACCCATCCATGTCCCATCTAACCTAGTCCCATTTGCCCGGATTTGGCCCATATCCCTCGAATCCAGTCCATCGAGTCCACGTCAAACATCAACCACCCATTTACTTATTTCAGATTTAGATTTATTATGGACAAGTGTACCGAGGTACAGTGAAAGGCTTTGTTTCCCATGCTGTCCAAACAGGTCACATATACCATCCAGAGATGCAATCAGTTCAAACTCAAGTTCAATAGATAGAGCAAAGGGGAAGATACAGAGTGCAGAATATAGTTCTCAGCATTGTAACGCATCAGTTCCACAGACAAAGTCCAATGCCTGCAATGGGGTAGAGGTGAATCGGACAGTACCCTAGCTTATGGATGGGCCGTTCAGAAGCCTGATAACTGGGGAAGAAGTGGAAAGACCACACATGATTACAATCGAGCTGTCCACAGGGAACAAATACACAATGAAGCAATAACGTTTAGTGCAAGGTAAAGTCCGATCAAAGATAGTCCGAGCGTCTCCAATGAGGTGGATGGTAGCTCAGGTCCGCGCTCTAGTTAGTGATGGGATGGTTCAGTTTGCCCGATAACAAACAGCTAGTTAGTAGGTTTTGTAAGGATAAGTTAGAAACTTTGTAGATGGGACAGAGTTTGGCGGGATTGTGGATTGTGGCTGTCTAAGTTGATGGCAGGATGTAAAATTAGTGGGAAATTTGGATGGAGAAAAGGCAGGTGTGCTTGAAGATACGCAGGGAATAGATCGATACTAATCACAGGCAGGCAGGCAAGGTTACTTTCTCTCGGCATCAAGTTTAGCACAGACATTCTGGGCCGAAGGGCCTGCTCCTGTTTTCTTCTGTTTAATGTTCCTTTTATTTAAAGACACCGGAAGCTTGGGATTAGAAATTACCGGGATTTTGGGATCAGGAATGGGGATCAGATGAATTCCAGGATCAGCTGGGTGTTGGATCAGAACAACGACATGGGATCCAGGTTTGGGAATGATTAGCCAGGGAATGGGATCAGGAATGATGACAATGGATCCAGGGTTGGGAATAGCGAGGTGGGGACTGTAATCAGGAGCGATCTAGGATTGGGGGTGGTTGAACTGGGAATGGTGGGATGAGGACTGTGATCGGATGGGATTACAAGATGGGATCCAGGATTGGGAATTTGGAGGTTGGGATTGGCTGGAGATTGGGATTAGGAATGATGACAATGGATGCAGGGTGGAAAATGGCTAGATGTGGACAGTGATCAGGACGGGACACGATGCATCCGGGATTGGGAATAATTGGATGGAGATCTGGACCAGGATTGGCCACAATTGGGAATGGTGTGATGGTGAACTGGGATTGGTCACATTGGATCCAAGATTGGGGCAGATTTTCTGGAAAGCAGGATCAGGAATAGACAGGAGGGATCGGGAAGGATTGGATGGAGACATGGATGAGGAATGGACATGAGGGATCCGGGATTAGCTGGAGATGAGCTTTGTCGGTGCCAGTAACATGGCGAGGTGTACTGCCCAGGTGAGGTCAGCTGTATGATTCTTCACTGCATTTCATAGAAACATAGAAACATAGACAATAGGTGCAGGAGTGGGCCATTCCGCCCTTCGAGCCTGCACCGCCATTCGATATGATCATGGCTGATCATCCAACTCAGTATCCCGTACCTGCCTTCTCTCCATACCTCCCAATCCCTTTAGCCACAAGGGCCACATCTAACTCCCTCTTAAATATAGCCAATGAACTGGCCTCAACTACCTTCTGCGGGAGAGAATTCCACAGATTCACCACTCGCTGTGTAAAAAATGATTTTCTCATCTCGATCCTAAAAGATTTCCCCCTTATCCTTAAACTGTGACCCCTTGCTCTAGACTTCCCCAACATCGGGAATAATCTTCCTGCATCTAGCCTGTCCAACCCCTTAAGAATTGTGTAAGTTTCTATAAGATCCCCCCTCAATATTCTAAATTCTAGCGAGTACAAGCCGAGTCTATCCAGTCTTTCTTCATATGAAAGTCCTGCCACCCCAGGAATCAGTCTGGTGAACCTTCTCTGTACTCCCTCTATGGCAAGAATGTCTTTCCTCAGATTAGGAGACCAAAGCTGTATGCAATACTCCAGGTGTGGTCTCACCAAGACCCTGTACAACTGCAATTGGATTTCACTGCACCTATGTACATATGATATTAAAACATCATTGAATCATCTCATTCAATCCATGAATCTGGATCGGGAATGGACACAAAGGACAAGGTATAATTGGATGGGGTCTGGGAATGGTCACACTGGAAATAATTAGACAATAGACAATAGGTGCAGGAGTAGGCCATTCGGCCCTTCGAGCCAGCACCGCCATTCAATGTGATCATGGCTGATCATCCACAATCAGTACCCCGTTCCTGCCTTATCCCCATATCCCCCGACTCCGCTATTTTTAAGAGCCCTATCTAGCTCTCTCTTGAAAGCATCCAGAGAACCTGCCTCCACCGCCCTCTGAGGCAGAGAATTCCACAGACTCACCACTCTCTGTGAGAAAAAGTGTTTCCTCGTCTCCGTTCTAAATGGCTTACTCCTTATCCTTAAAGATGGAGACCTGGATGAGGGTCGGGCATGGGGATGGGGGATCCAGGGTTATATGGTGGAGACTGGAATCAGGACGGGACACTAAGCATCCAGGATTAGGGATAGTATGATGGGGACAGAGAATGGTCATATTGGATCCAGGATGGGAAATAATTAGGTGGAGACCGGGATCAGGACTGGGCACGAAGGATCCAGGATTAGGGAAAATTGGGTGGGGACAAGTAGATGGGAATTGGGAATGGTCACATTGGATCCAGGATTCGGACTAGTTGGATGGGAATTGGGAATGGAAACATTGGATCCAGGAATAGGGAAAATTGGATGGGAATTGGGAATGGAAACATTGGATGTAGGATTAGGGAAAATTGGATGGGAATTGGGAATGGAAACATTGGATCTAGGTTCAATAATGACCAACCCCACTCACCCACTCCACGCCCTGAAGGTGATCAAGTGCAGCATCTTCAGTCAGAGACTGATTGCACCAATGTGCAAAACGGAGAGATATAGGAAGTCTTGTATACCAGCTGCTATAAGGTTTTATAATGCACAAAAATAATTTTGGATTTTTTTTAGTATTCATTCATTGTATTTTAACATTAAGTATTGAAGCTATCTGTGGAAATGTGTGGTGTTATGTCTGTCTTGAAGCTGTTGTGGCACTGTAATTTCCTGTAAAGGATTATTAAAGGTTATTCAATTCAAGGATTAGGGAAAATTGGATGGGAATTGGGAATGGAAACATTGGATCTAGGGTTAGGGAAAATTGGAGGGAATTGGGAATGGTCACGTTGGATCCAGGATTAGGGACTGGTTGGATGGAGATTGGGAATGGAAACATTGGATCTAGGATTAGGGAAAGTTGGATGGGAATTGGGAATGGTCACATTGGCTCCAGGATTCGGACTAGTTGGATGGAGATTGGGAATGGTCACGTTGGATCCAGGATGGGGAATAACTGGCAGGAGACGTGGATCAGGAATGGGCGAGAGGGACCCAGGATTGGGGCAGTTGTCGTGGGTCAATCCCGGCCCCTCACGCTGGCAAACCCGGCCCACTCACCTCGTGCTTCAGTAAATCCTGGGTCAGAGGTCGCGTGGCTACTTCCTGCACCATTAGACTTCCCGTGTTGTCAGAGACGCTGGGAAGGGAAACACAGCGGGATTAATAACCGGTGGGAACGCTTTGCGAGCGAGGCGTCGGTCCGAGCAGCCGCGACTGTGGTCTCAAAGATGATCCCAAAATTACACGTGGTTTTTGAAGAACTCTCTCTCTCCCGAACCGAATGTTCGGGGATCCCCACTGCGATTGTGGGGAAGGCACGATGGCGCAGCGGTCTGTGTGTGTGTGTGTGTAGTTTGCACGTTCTCCCTGTGACCACGTGGGTTTTCTCCAGGGACTCCGGGTTCCTCTCACATCCCAAAGACGTGCGGGTTTGTAGGTTAAGTGACTTTGCTAAGTTGCCCCGTGTTCAGGGGGTGGGATAATTTGGGGATGGAAGGGGTAGGGAGTGGATGGGAAAGGTGTTAGTGTAGGATTGGTGTCAGTGGGTGGCATGTGGTCAGAGTAGACTTGATGGGCCGAAGGGCCTGCTCCATGCTGCATTTCTATGAGTTTAATTCAACTTTGATCCATTGGACATTACGATTTAGGACATAAGGAACTGCAGATGCTGGAATCTGTGGCAAAAGAACACAGAGTGCTGGAGTAACTCAGCGGGTCAGGCAGCATCTGTGGAGAACATGGATAGGTGACGTTGCAGGTCAGGACCGTTCTTTAGATTTCTTCTGAGTCTGAAGAAGGGTCCCAACCTGAAATATCACCCATCCATTTCCCTCCAGAGATGCTGCCTGACCCGCTGCGTTACTCCAGCACTTTGTGTTTTGTGCCCATGTATGGTCTGGTTTGAATGGACAACAAAAACACACACAAATGAATAACGAATGAATGAATGCATGATTGAATGAATGAATGAATGTATGAATGAATGAATGTATGAATGGATGGATGGATGAATGAATGAATGAATGAATGAATGAATGAATGAACGGACGAATGATTGAATGAACGAATGACCGAATGAATGAATGAATGAAAACTTTATTGTCATTCAGATATGCACCTAGACACAGTGCACCTTGAACGGAATTTTGTTGCATTTTGCACACGTTTTTCAAAGTATATTAGTGCAGGCGACAATAAGGTTCAGGTGTATTACTGTCACGTGTATCGAGGTACAGTGAAAAGCTTTGTCTTGCCTGCTATCCAAACAGATCAGATAATACCACACATCAATACAATCAAATCAAAAGCATTCAGAATAGGATTTAGAAATCAAAGTTGCAAAGAGACTTGGGAGTGCTGGTGCAGGATTCCCAAAAAGCTAATTTGCAGGTTGAATCAGTAGTAAGAAAGGCAAATGCAATGATGGCATTTAATTCGAAAGAATGTAAAAACAGGGATGTAATGCTCAGGGTCTATAAGGTGCTGGTCAGGCCACATTTGGAATATTGTGAGCAGTTTTGGGCACCATATCTAAGGAAGGATGTGCTGGCTCTGGAGACGGTCCAGAGGAGGTTTACAAGAACGATCTCCGCAATGAGTGGGTTAACCTATGATGAGCGTTTGACGGCACTGGGACTGTACTCGCTGGAGTTTAGAAGGATGAGGGGGAACCTCATTGAAACGTACTAAACATTATTCCCTCATCATGTATCTCTACACCTATAGAAAGGCCTGCATAGAGTGGATGTGGAGAGGATGTTTTCACTAGTGGGAGAGAACCAGTTCTGGGGGAGGTGGGACCAGTACAAACAGGACGGTCTGCACCTGGGTTGGAATGGAACCAATGTCCTTGGGGGGGTGTTTGCTACTGCTGTCGTCGGGGAGGATTTAAACTAATGTGGCAGGGGGATGGGTACAAGAGCAGAGGGGCAGGGGGGTGTAAAATGAAGGTAGAAGCAATAGGTAGCAAGGTGAAAAGTAAAAGTGGCAGGCAGACAAAATCAGGGCAAAAATCAAAAAGGGCCACTTTTCAACAAAATTGTATAAGGGGTAAGAGCGTTGTAAAAACAAGCCTGAAGGCTTTGTGTCTCAATGCAAGGAGTATTCGTAATAAGGTGGATGAGTTGAACGTGCAGATAGCCATTAATGATTATGATATAGTTGGGATCACGGAGACATGGCTCCAGGGTGACCAAGGCTGGGAGCTGAACATCCCGGGATATTCAATATTCAGGAGGGATAGAGAGAAAGGAAAAGGAGGTGGGGTAGTGTTGCTGGTTAGAGAGGAGATTAACGCAATGGAAAGGAAGGACATTAGTTTGGAGGATGTGGAATCGGTATGGGTAGAGCTGCGAAACAATAAGGGGCAGAAAACGCTGGTGGGTGTTGTGTACAGGCCACCTAACAGTAGTAGTGAAGTTGGGGATGGCATCAAACAGGAAATTAGAAATGCGTGCGACAAAGGCAAAACAGTTATAATGGGTGACTTCAATCTACATATAGATTGGGTGAATCAAACTGGCAGGGGCGCTGAGGAAGAGGATTTCTTGGAATGTATACGGGATAGTTATCTAAACCAACATGTAGAGGAACCAACGAGAGAGCTGGCTATTTTAGACTGGGTATTGAGTAATGAGGAAGGGTTAGTTAGTAGTCTTGTTGTGCGTGGCCCCTTGGGCAAGAGTGACCATAATATGGTTGAGTTCTTCATTAGGATGGAGAGTGACATTGTTAATTCAGAAACAATGGTTTTGAACTTAAAGAAAGGTAACTTTGAGGGTATGAGACGTGAATTGGCCAAGATTGACTGGCAATTAATTCTAAAAGGGTTGACGGTGGATATGCAATGGAAGGCATTTAAAGACTGCATGGATGAACTACAAAAATTGTTCATCCCAGTTTGGCAAAAGAATAAATCAGGGAAGGTAGTGCATCCATGGGATAACAAGGGAAATCAGGGATAGTATCAAAGCAAAGGATGATGCGTACAAACTAGCCAGAAAAAGCAGCATACCGGAGGACTGGGAGAAATTCAGAGACCAGCAGAGGAGGACGAAGGGCTTAATTAGAAAAGGAAAAATGGATTATGAAAGAAAACTGGCAGTGAACATAAAAACTGACTGCAAAAGTTTTTATAGATATGTGAAAAGAAAGAGATTAGTTAAAACAAATGTAGGTCCCTTGCAGTCAGAAACAGGTGAGTTGATCATGGGGAACCAGGATATGGCGGACCAATTGAATAACTACTTTGGTTCCGTCTTCACTAAGGAAGACATAAATGATCTGCCGGAAATAGCAGGGGCCCGCGGGTCAAAGGAGGTGGAGGAATTGAGTGAAATCCAGGTTAGTCGGGAAGTGGTGTTGGGTAAATTGAATGGATTAAAGGCCGATAAATCCCCAGAGCCAGATAGGCTGCATCCCAGAGTACTTAAGGAAGTAGCTCCAGAAATAGTGGATGCATTAGTAATAATCTTTCAAAACTCTTTAGATACTGGAGTAGTTCCAGAGGATTGGCGGGTAGCAAACGTAACCCCACTTTTTAAGAAGGGAGGGAGAGAGAAAACGGGGAATTACAGACCAGTTAGCCTAACATCGGTAGTGGGGAAACTGCTAGAGTCAGTTATTAAAGATGGGATAGCAGCACATTTAGAAAGTGGTGAAATCATTGGACAAAGTCAGCATGGATTTACGAAAGGTAAATCATGTCTGACGAATCTTATAGAATTTTTCGAGGATGTAACTAGTAGCGTGGATAGGGGAGAACCAGTGGATGTGGTGTATCTGGACTTCCAGAAGGCTTTCGACAAGGTCCCACATAAGAGATTAGTATACAAACTTAAAGCACATGGCATTGGGGTTCAGTATTGATGTGGGATAGAGAACTGGCTGGCAAACAGGAAGCAAAGAGTAGGAGTAAACGGGTCCTTTTCACAATGGCAGGCAGTGACTAGTGGGGTACCGCAAGGCTCAGTACTGGGACCCCAGCTATTTACAATATATATTAATGATCTGGATGAGGGAATTGAAGGCAATATCTCCAAGTTTGCGGATGACCCTAAGCTGGGGGGGCAGTGTTAGGTGTGAGGAGGATTCCAGGAGACTGCAAGGTGACTTGGATAGGCTGGGTGAGTGGGCAAATGTTTGGCAGATGCAGTTTAATGTGGATAAATGTGAGGTTATCCATTTTGGTGGCAAAAACGGGAAAGCAGATTATTATCTAAACGGTGGCCGATTGGGAAAGGGGGAGATGCAGCGAGACCTGGGTGTCATGGTACACCAGTCATTGAAGGTAGGCATGCAGGTGCAGCAGGCAGTAAAGAAAGCGAATGGCATGTTGGCTTTCATAGCAAGAGTATTTGAGTATAGGAGCAGGGAGGTTCTACTGCAGTTGTATAGGGTCTTGGTGAGACCACACCTGGAGTATTGCGTGCAGTTTTGGTCTCCAAATCTGAGGAAGGACATTGTTGCCATAGAGGGAGTACAGAGACGGTTCACCAGACTGATTCCTGGGATGTCAGGACTGTCTTATGAAGAAAGACTGGATAGACTTGGTTTATACTCTCTAGAGTTTAGGAGATTGAGAGGGGATCTTATAGAAACTTACAAAATTCTTAAGGGGTTGGACAGGCTAGATGCAGGAAGATTGTTCCCGATGTTGGGGAAGTCCAGGACAAGGGGTCACAGCTTAAGGATAAGGGGGAAATCCTTTAAAACCGAGATGAGGAGAACTTTTTTCACACAGAGAGTGGTGAATCTCTGGAACTCTCTGCCACAGAGGGTAGTTGAGGCCAGTTCATTGGCTATATTTAAGAGGGAGTTAGATGTGGCCCTTGTGGCCAAGGGGATCAGAGGGTATGGAGAGAAGGCAGGTACGGGATACTGAGTTGGATGATCAGCCATGATCATATTAAATGGCGGTGCAGGCTCGAAGGGCCGAATGGCCTACTCCTGCACCTAATTTCTATGTTTCTATGTTTCTAAGACCAGAGGGCACAGCCTCAGAATTAAAGGACGTACTTTTAGAAAGTGGATGAGGAGGAATTTCTTTAGTCGGAGGGCGGTGAATCTGTGGAATTCATTGCCACAGACGGCTGTGGAGGCCAAGAAGGAAGAAACTGCAGATGCAGATGGGTTATTGATTAGTACGGGTGTCAGGGGTTATGGGGAGAAGGCAGGAGAATTGGTTTAGGAGAGAGAGGTAGATCAGCCATGATTGAATGGTGGAGTAGACTCAATTGTCTAATCTGTTCCTATAGTTTAGGAATACACGGAGCCCAGGGGAGGTTGCAAAGCACAGAATATAGTTCTCAGCATTGTAGAGCATCAGTTCCCTCAGTCTGAAGAAAGGTCTCGACCCGAAACATCGCCCATTCCTTCTCTCCAGAGATGCTGCCTGTCCCTGCTGAGTTACTCCAGCATTTTGTGTCCAGTTCCACAGACAAAGTCCAATGTCCGCAATGGGGTAGAGGTGAATCGGACAGTGCCCTAGCTTGTGGAAGGGATGAGGAAACACTATTTCTCACAGAGAGTGGTGAGTCTGTGGAATTTGCTGCCTCAGAGGGCGGTGGAGGCAGGTTCTCTGGATGCTTTCAAGAGAGAGCTAGATAGGGCTCTTAAAAATAGCGGAGTCAGGGGATATGGGGAGAAGGCAGGAACAGGGTACTGATTGGGGATGATCAGCCATGATCATATAGAATGGCGGTGCTGGCTCGAAGGGCCGAATGGCCTACTCCTGCACCTATTGTCTATTGTCTAGAAGGGCCGAGATGGCCTGTTTCCGTGCTGTAATTGTTATATGGTTATGGTTATTGTCTATTCAGAAGCCTGATAACAGAGGGGAAGAAGCTGTCCCTGAGTCTGGTGGTGCGCTCTTTCAAGCTTCTGTACCTTGTGTGGGACGGGAGCGGGTAAAAGGGGGAATGACCTGGGGCGGGACAAGTCTTTGATTGTGTTGGCTGCGTGGTGTGGTGTGGTGTGGTCAAGGGGAGGGGGGCAGTGGTGGGGTCCCCGCTCCCACAGGCGGGTACCTACTGGTAGAGCCGGATGTTGGCTTTCTGCAGCTGGTCGGCCCTCTGGTCAGGCTCGGCCTCCTTCAGCTCGCCCTTGCGCTCCCCCAACACGGCCGTCATGATCTTCATCAGCTCGGGGTGCTGGTCCTCCTCATCTCCGTCCACAATGCCGACCTGTACCCGCCCTCCACGCTCACGGCTACTGATGTCCTTGGCCAGAAGTAGGGCCTGTGGGGGGGGGTACAGGGGAGAGGGGACGGTGTCAACACAGTCGTCCGTCACCTGTCCGGTGGCCTCCGACCCTCGCCCACCTCACCCCATGCTCTCCACCGATTACCCTCCCCTCCACCAACAAGGGTTTCAGCCCCAAACGTCGCCTATTTCCTTCGCTCCATAGATGCTGCTGCACCCGCTGAGTTTCTCCAGCTTTTTTGTCTACCTTCGATATTCCAGCATCTGCCGTTCCTTCTTAAACTCCCATCTTCAGCCAACTTTACACTTGGGCAGCGCTCACCCCAGCGGTATGAATATTGACTTCTCTAACTTCAAGTAACCTTTGTCTTTCCTCTCTCTCCATCCCCTCCCCCTCCCCAGTTCTCCGGCCAGTCTGACTGTCCCCCCCCCCCCCCCCCGACTTAAATCTCAATGGTCTCTTCCACATTCTCATTGATCCACCTCTCCTTTGATGTCTCGTTTTCACACCTCGCCCTTCCCGCATCTCTGTGTCTCCCTCTCCCAGTGACTCTCAGTCTGAAGCAGGGCCCCTCGACCCGACACGTCCCCCGTTCCTTCTCTCCAGGGATGCTGCCTGTCCCGCTGAGTTACTCCAGCCGTTTGTGTCTACCTTGGGTGTAAACCAGCATCTGCAATTCCTTGCCACAAAACCTGGCCAACAGGACTCCATCACAGCTTGCCCAGCCCCGCAGCTGTCTGTGACCTGACCCCTAGTGTGTCATGGCCGTGTGTACCTGCACCTACATCAAACCCCCATCTCCATCTAACTCCCATCTCACCAACAAGGTTCCATCACCCAATGGCCCACCCCTTCACCCACTCCACCCCATCTCCCCCCCCCCCCGGACACTCCCTGCCCCCCCTCCCTTGGCCACCCCTCCCCCCACCCAAAGAGGTGCTTCCATGCATCTCCCATCCCATCACGCAACCCCCAACGTGCTGCATTCATCTAGCCTCCTGCCTTGTCCGTGACCGACACATATTGCACCATTGGGGTTCGGGGTTAGGGTGGGAGAGAATGAACGGTGAAGGGGGCGAGGTTAAACGGGGGTGGGGGGGGTGAGGGTGGTGGGGGGGTGAGGGTGGGGGGGTGAGGGGGGGGGGGTGGGGGGGGGGTGAGGGTGGGGGGAGGGGTGAGGGTGGTGGGGGGAGGGGGTGAGGGTGGTGGGGGGGAGGGGTGAGGGTGGGGGGGGTGAGGGTGGTGGGGGAGGGGTGAGGGTGGTGGGGGGGAGGGGTGAGGGGTGGGGGGGGATGGGAGTGGGTTAAGTGGGCCCTTTGCCAAACTGCCTCCCCCTCCCCCCCCCAACCACCCCGCCCGTCTGACCTTTAACCTCTCGGTCCTGTTGCTCCGTGGCGCGTTCCATTGGACGATGACCTTGCCCAGGTCGAGAAGGAAGACGTCCCCCCTGTTGAAGCTGCTCCACGACACATCCACCTGGACACGGGACAACAGGGTTGGTCAAGGAGGCCATTGGTACCTTGCTCTTCACCACTCAAAGAGTATCCAGCCTGGAATTTATGTTGCAGTCTACTTTAGAGATACCGCGCAGAAAACAGGCCCTTCTGCCCACGCAGATGCAACCTGCTTTCCCTCCAATCTTCATAACACCAGCAAAGGATCACTGCTCCACGGGACAGTGTGTCTCTTCACGGAGGTGATTAGTGCGAATGATAAACAGCTGAGGCACTGGGACCCAGTCTCTGGCTCTGCGCTAGTTAATGCCCCTGTCCCACTTAGGAAACCTGAACGGAAACCTCTGGAGACTTTGCGCCCCACCCAAGATTTCCGTGCGGTTGCCGGAGGTTGCAGGTGGTTCCCGGAGGTTGCAGGTGGTTGCCGGAGGTTGCAGGTAGTGGAAGCAGGTAGGTAGACTGACAAATACTGCTTGGCAACTTGTACATGACCCAGTTAACCCAAGCCATCTCCACACCTCAGTTTTAGAGATACAGCGGGGAAACAGGCCATTCGGCCCACCGAGTCGGCGCCGACCAGCGATCACCCCGTACAGTAGCACCATCCTACACACACTAGGGACAATTTACAATTTCAAAGTTCAAAGTGAACTTTATTGTCCATTCAATTATGCAACAGTAGTTACACAGAGGATTGAAATTACGTTTTCCCATACTCCAAATGTGCAAGTAATATTAAAAACACAGACAGACAACATACCAATAAAAATAGACAATAGACATTACATTATTTAAAATATTAAAATATTCACAGTGTGCCAACATGTAGCAAAAACTTTGAGGTATTTTAAAAAGGGTGCAACAATGAAAGGTGCAATATAGGAAAAAGTGCAAATTTCGTACTGGAGACATTGAGCCAAAGTTATTTTCACAGTTTGTTTGTCTTTGTTTGGGTACTGTTCATGGAATTTTCTTAAGTGTGTTGAGTAGTCTGATGGCCTGAGGAAAAAAGCTGTTTTTGATTTACAATTTACAATTAACCTACAAACCTGAACGTCTTTGGAGTGTGGGAAGAAACCGGAGCACCCGGAGAAAACCCACATGGTCACGGGGAGAACGTACAAACTCCGTACAGACAGCACCCGTAGTCAGGATTGAACCCGGGTCTCTAGCGCTGTACCGCTGCGCCACCGTGCCTCCCGTGGTACAAAAAGGTGGTGAAGCTGCACACGGAGAACTGTGTTAATCCTGCCCTGCTGCAGGAAGGATGTCGTTAAACTAGAACGAGAGCAGAGAAGGTGTACGTTGCCAGGACTAGAGGGCCTGAGCTATAGGAAGATAGGCACAAAATGCTGGAGTAACTCAGTGGGTCAGTCAGCATCTCTGGAGAGAAGGAATAGATGACATTTCGAGGCGTGCCCCTTCTTCAGGCTGAGAGTCCCCCAGAACTGCTGAGTTACTCCAGCTTTTTGTGTCTATCTTCAGTTTAAGCCAGCATCTGCAGTTCCCTCCCACACAGAAGTGTCGGACACATGCAGCAGCTTCAGGGGCCATGGTGAGGTATTGCGTGCACTTCTGCTGGCCCCAATACAGGGAGGATGTGGAGGTTTGGAGAGGGAGCAGTGCAGGTTTTACCTCTGCCCTCTGGTTCTAGATTCCCCTACTCTGGGTAAAAGACTCTGTGCATTCACCCTATCTATTCGCCTCATGAATTTACAGTATACACATTTACAAGATCACCCCTCATCCTCCTGCGCTCCAAGGTTGAAAGGTCTAGCCTCCCCATCTTCTCAAGGGTGGCACAGTGGCATAGGAGAACCAGCGCCAGAGAGCCGGGTTCGATCCTGACTACGGGTGCTGTCTGAAGACAATAGACAATAGGTGCAGGAGTAGGCCATTCGGCCCTTCGAGCCAGCACCACCATTCAATGTGATCATGGCTGAACATCTCCAATCAGTACACCGTTCCTGCCTTCTCCCCATATCCCCTGACTCCGCTATCTTTAAGAGCCCTATCTAGCTCTCTCTTGAAAGCATCCAGAGAACCTGCCTCCACCACCTTCTGAGGCAGGGAATTCCACAAACTCCCCACTCTCTGTGAGAAAAAGTGTTTCTTCGTCTCCATTCTAAATGGCTTACTCCTTATTCTTAAACTGTGGTCCCTGGTTCTGGACTCCCCCAACATCGGGGAACATGTTTCCTGCCTCTAGCGTGTCCAAGCCCTTAACAATCTTATATGTTTCAATGAGATGCCCTCTCATCCTTCTAAACTCCACAGTGTACAAGCCCAGCTGCTCCATTCTCTCAGCATATGACAGTCCCGCCATCCCGGGAATTAACCTTGTAAACCTACGCTGCACTCCCTCAATAGCAAGAATGTTCTTCCTCAAATTAGGGGACCAAAACTGCACACAATACTCCAGGTGTGGTCTCACTAGGACCCTGTACAACTGCAGAAGGACCTCTTTGCTCCCATACTCGACTACTCTTGTTGTAAATAACTCCTACATGTGCGGTGTTTGCACGTTCTCCCCGTGACCTGCGTGGGTTTACTCCGAGATCTTCGGTTTCCTCCCACATTCCAAAGACGTGCAGGTTTGTAGGTTTGGCTTCAGTATAAATGTAAATTGTCCTGGTATAAATGTAAAACAAAACTGTCCCTAGTGTGTGTAGGGTAGTGTTAGTGTGTGGGGATCGCTGGTCGGTGTGGACTTGGTTGGCCATGGGCCTCTTTCCATGCTGGATCTCTGAACTAAACAAAACCACAGCTCCTGGCAACATCCTCGTAAATCTGGTGATGGATTCAGTGGGGGAGCTCCAGGGGTTAGGCTTCACTCAGTCAGACTAGGCCTAGGCGATCTCCATCCCAGGATTATTCCTCCTTTTAGCTGGTGGGCCCCACCACCACCACCACCATGACACCCGTCCCCACCTCCTTGGCCGACACGTTCTTCTTCCCCTTCACGTGCAGCAAACGGCGGATATTGTACACGTTGGTCTCCACGTGCTTGAACCCAGAGGCCACTCCTCCCTTCTTGTACCTGTCCGAGAGAGGAGGGGGGGGAGGGGGGAAAGGCAGGGTCGTCACGGTTACCGGCGGCAATTGGTCTACGCGCAACGTGCTAACCTTTCCCCCACCACCCCGTCACCCCACCATCGACTCCGTCCACACTTCACCCTGCCTCAGCAAAAGCAGCCAACATCAAGGGTCTCGACCCAAAACGTCACCCGTTCCTTCTCTCCAGAGATGCTGCCTGTCCCGCTGAGTTACATAGAAACATGGAAAATAGGTGCAGGAGTAGGCCATCCAGCCCTTCGAGCCTGCACCGCCATTCAATATGATCATGGCTGATCATCCAACTCAGTATCCTGTACCTGCCTTCTCTCCATACCCCCTGATCCATTTAGCCACAAGGGCCACATCTAACTCCCTCTTAAATATAGTCAATGAACTGGCCTCAACTACCTTCTGTGGCAGAGAATTCCAGAGATTCACCACGATCATGGCTGATCGCCCCCAATCAATAACCCGTGCCTGCCTTCTCCCCATATCCCTTAACTCCACTAGCCCCTAGAGCTCTATCGAACTCTCTCTTAAATCCATCCAGTGATTTGGCCTCCACTGCCCTCTGTGACAGCAAATTCCACAAATTCACAACTCTCTGGGTGAAAAAGTTTTTTCTCACCTCAGTCTTAAATGGCCTCCCCTTTATTCTAAGACTGTGGCCCCTGGTTCTGGACTCGCCCAACATTGGGAACATTTTTCCTGCATCTAGCTTGTCCAGTCCTTTTATAATTTTATATGTTTCTATAAGATCACCCCCCTCATCCTTCTAAACTCCTGTGAATACAAGCCTAATCTTTTCAATCTTTCCTCATATGACAGTCCCGCCATCCCAGGAATCAAACATTGTGTGGCTATACTCAAAATCTTGTCCCTGTCCCACCCCGATCATTCCTCCTTCTCCTGTCCGGCAGAAGGTACAGAAGCTTGAAAGCGCGCACCACCAGACTGAGGAACAGCTTCTTCCCCTCTGTTATTGGGCTTCTGAACGGTCCTTCCATAAGCCAGGGCACTGTCCGATTCACCTCCAGTTATTGCGGACATTGGACCTTGTCTGTGGAACTGATGCGCTACAATGTTGAGAACTATATTCTGCACTCTGTATCTTCCCCTTTGCTCTGGAGTAACTCAGCGGGACAGGCAGCATCTCTGGAGAGAAGGAATGGGTGATGTTTCGGGTCGAGACCCTTCTTGAGACTGAGAGGCAGGGGATAAGGGAAACGAGAGATATATACGGTGATATGGAGAGATATTGAACAATGAATGAAAGTTATGCACAAAATTAATGATGATGAAGGAAACAAACCATTGTTAGCTGTTTGTAGGGTGATAATGAGAAGCTGGTGCAACTTGGGTGGGGGAGGGATAGAGAGAGAGGGAATGCCGGGGCTACCTGAAGTGAGGGAAATCAATATTCACACCACTGGGCTGTAAGCTGCCCAAACGAAATATGAGATGCTGTTCCTCCAATTTGCGTTTAGCCTCACTCTGACAATGGAGGAGATCTAGGACAGAAAGGTCTGTGTGGGAATGGGAAGGGGAATTAAAGTGTCCAGCAACCGGGAGATCAGGTTGGTTCAGGCGGGCTGAGCGAAGGTGTTCCGTGAAACGATCGCCCAGTCTGCGTTTGGTGTCGCGCCGATGTATAAGAGTCCACATCTTGAACAACGGATACAGTGGATGAGGTTGGAGGAGGGGCAAGTGAACCTCTGCCTAAGCTGAAAGGATTGTCGGGGTCCCTGGACAGAGTTGAGGGAGGAGGTATAGGGACAGGTGTTGCATCTTCTGCAGTGCAGGGGAAGGTACCTGGGGAGGGGGTGGTTTGGGTGGGAAGGGATGAGTTAACTAGGGAATTGCGGAGGGAGCGGTCTCTGCGGAAGGCAGAAAGGGGTGGAGAAGGGAAAATGTGGCTGGTGGTGGGATCTCGTTGGAGGTGGCCGAAATTTCAGAGGATTATGTGTTGTATGCGACGGCTGATGGGGTGAAAGGTAAGGACTAGGGGGACTCTGTCTCTGTTGCGACGAGGAAGAGGGGGAGCAAGGGTGGAGCTGCGGGGTACCGAGGAGACACGAGTGAAGGCCTCATCTATGATGGGGAGTCTGTTCCCTGTTCCCTGTAAGGCCACGTGCTGCTGGAGTTCTGCATGGTGGGGGCTGTGGGCCTGGTGCTGAGCCTGGAACTCAGGTGAGACGATGGCTCTGGCCACTGGTGGGCGGTGGAGATGCGAGGGTTCGGCAGAGTCGCTGGTGAAGGCCTGTGGGGGGACTGGAGTAGAGATACGGGTCGGCGGAAGCAGCAGCGGTGGTTCCCCAGAGAGGCGGTGAGGTGCAGCAGCCGCGTACGGCAGTTTGGGTGTTCCGGGCCTGGGTTCGGCGGTGAGGGCGGTGAGGCGGCGAAAACGCACACCGCCAGATTCAGGGACAGTTTCTTCCCGGCTGTTATCAGGCAACTGAACCGTCCTCTCACCAACTAAGGCGCTGCTATCCTGAGCTACTATCTACCTAGGGCTATCTTTAATCGGACTTTGCTGGCTATACGTCATTCCCTGTTCATGCATCTATACCCTGTGGACGGATCGATTGTAATCACGTGTAGTCTTTGCGCTGGCTGGATAGCACGCATCATAAAAGCTTTTCACTGTACCTCTGTACACGTGACAATAAGCTAAACTCAACTATAAAGAACTCAAGCCGCTGGGAAGGGGCTACTCACAGGATGCCGGACTTGAAGTAGCTTTTGAACTCTGGAGACTCGTTTCCCTGGGTCTCGCGGTACTGGGTGGGACCTCCGCCCAGGTGGTCATCCAGCTGGGTGACGTACATCGCCACGGCGCCCTGCTCATCTTGCGTCGACTCGCTCCCGATCCAGAAATGGATGGCCTGGGAGTTCCCACTCGATGTCCTCCGAATCTACGCAGGGGGGAGCAATGAACAAGGTTAAGTGGGACGGGGGTAGCAGTGGGGTTGCTGCCTTAGACGGTGTAGTGGGGAGTGGGCAGGAGAACGGGGATAGCAGGGAGAGATAGATCAGCCATTCTGCAGTTGTATAGGGCTCTGGTGAGACCACATCTGGAGTATTGTGTACAGTTTTGGTCTCCTAATTTGAGGAAGGACATCCTTGTGATTGAGGCAGTGCAGCGTAGGTTCACGAGATTCAAGATTCAAGATTCAATTTATTTGTCATTTGGACCCCTTGAGGTCCAAACGAAATGACGTTTGGACCTCAATGAAATCACGAGACTGATCCCTGGGATGGTGGGACTTTCATATGAGGAAAGATTGAAAAGACTAGGCTTGTATTCACTGGAGTTTAGAACGATGTGGGGGAATCTTATAGAAACATATAAAATTATAAAAGGACTGGACAAGCTAGATGCAGGAAAAACGTTCCCAATGTTGGGCGAGTCCAGAACCAGGGGCCACAGTCTTAGAATAAAGGGGAGGCCATTTAAGACTGAGGTGAGAAAAAACTTTTTCACCCAGAGAGTTGTGAATTTGTGGAATTCCCTGCCACAGAGGGCAGTGGAGGCCAAGTAACTGGATGGATTTAAGAGAGAGTTAGATAGAGCTCTAGGGGCTAGTGGTGTCAAGGGATATGGGGAGAAGGCAGGCACAGGTTATTAATTGGGGATGATCAGCCATGATCACAATGAATGGCGGTGCTGGCTCGAAGGGCCGAATGGCCTCCTCCTGCACCTATTTTATATGTTTCTATGATTGAATGGCGGAGAAAACTTCAAGGGCTGAATGGCCTAATTCTACTCCCATCACTTATGATCGTACAGCGCCAGAGACCCAGGTTCGATCCTAACCACGGCTGCTGTCTGTGTGGAGTTTGCACGATCTCCCTGTAACCGCGTGGGTTTCCTCCGGACTCTCCGGTTTCCTCCGAGGACGTACAGGTTTGTAGGCTAATTGACTGCGGTGAAATCGTAAAATTGGCCCCAGTGTGAGTGGGGTAGTGTTAGCGTGCGGGGATCGCTGGACGGCGCGGACTGGGTGGAGCAAAGGGGACCGTTTCCACGGGAAGGACATTATGCCATAGAGGGAGTGCAGAGAAGGTTCACCAGACTGCAGATTCCTGGATGTTAGGACTGGCTTATGAACAAAGACTGGATAACTCAGGCAAGGGTTATACTCTCTAGAATTTAGGAGATTGAGAGGGGATCTTATAGAAACTTACACAAATTCTTAAGGGGTTGGACAGGCTAGATGCAGGAAGATTGCTCCCGATGTTGGGGAAGTCCAGGACAAGGGGTCACAGCTTAAGGATAAGGGGGAAATCCTTTAAAACCGAGATGAGAAGAACATTTTTCACACAGAGAGTGGTGAATCTCAGGAACTCTCTGGCACAGAGGGTAGTTGAGGCCAGTTCATTGGCTATATTTAAGAGGGAGTTAGATGTGGCCCTTGTGGCTAAGGGGATCAGGGGGTATGGAGAGAAGGCAGGTACGGGATACTGAGTTGGATGATCAGTCATGAATTTATTGAATGGCGGTGCAGGCCCGAAGGGCCGAATGGCCTACTCCTGCACCTAATTGCTATGTTTCTATGTTTCCGCGCTGTATGTCTAAACTCCACGAAAGAACTGCAGATGCTGGTTTACACCAAAGATAGACACAGACTGCTGGAGTAACTCAGTGGGTCAGGCAGCATCTCTGGAGAACATGGATAGGTGACGTTTCATGTCGGGACCCTTCCTCAGACAGAAAGTATGGGACAGGTACGGGGGGGGGGGGGGGGGGGGGGGGGGTCCTGGGGGGAGGAATGGAACTCTGGAGGCAAGTAGAGACTCAGGACAATCAGGGCCGGCAGCAAACCTGGTAGACCTATTGTTGGCTCGGGAAGGTGCGATCTCAACAGGAAACATAGTGGCGAACTATTGCAAGTTTCCAATTTTAGGCCAACAATGTCCCAGCTACACTAGTCCCACTTGTCTGCGCTTGGTCCATAACTCTCCAAACCCGTCCCATCCATGTACGTGTCCAACTGTTTCTTAAATGTTGGGATAGTCCCAGCCTCAACTACCTCTGAGTTACCCCTCGGATTCCTATTAAATCTGTTCCCCTACACAATGAACCTATGACCTCTGGTCCTTGATTCGCCTACTCTGGGCAAGAGACTCTGTGCATCTCCCCGATCTATTCCTCTCATGGTTTTATACACCTCTATAAGATCACCCCTCATCCTCCTGCGCTCCACGGAATAGAGACTCAGCCTGTTCCACGGTTTACCTCAAACACCTCTCTTAGACAATAGACAATAGGTGCAGGAGTAGGCCATTCGCCCCTTCGAGCCAGCACCGCCATTCAATGTGATCATGGCTGATCATCCCCAATCAGTACCCCGTTCCTGCCTTCTCCCCATATCCCCTGACTCCGCTATTTCTAAGAGCCGTATCTAGCTCTCTCTTGAAAGCATCCAGAGAACCTGCCTCCACTGCCCTCCGAGGCAGAGAATTCCACAGACTCACCACTCCCTGTGAGAAAAAGTGTTTCCTCATCTCCGTTCTAAATGGCTTACTCCTTATTCTTAAACTGTGGCCCCTGGTTCTGGTCCTCCCCCAACATCGGGAACATGTTTCCTGCCTCTAGCGTGTCCAAACCCTTAACAATCTTATATGTTTCAATGAGATAGCCTCTCATCCTTCTAAACTCCAGAGTGTACAAGCCCAGCTGCTCCATTCTCTCAGCATCTGACAGTCCTGCCATCCCGGGAATTAACCTTGTACACTTGTAACTTGTAACCTTGTAACTCTCGAGATCAGGCTTGAGTTTAGGCTGAGTGGGATATGGGTCAAACACGGGCCGATGTGCCCAACTTAGACGGGGCTATGCTGCCCGACACCATGGCTCCTGGAGATGTTTCAACATGTAGACACAAGGAACCTCACAGCGCCAGAGTGCTCCGGGTGCTCCGACATCCCCCCACATGCTAAAGACGTGTGGGTTTGTAGGTTAATTGACCCTCTGTAAAAGTGCCCCCCGCGGTGTGTAGGGAGGGGATGAGAAAGTGGGATAGTATAGAACTAGTGTGAATGGCCGGCCTGGACTCGGTGGGACAAAGCATGCTTCCACGCCGCACCTTTCAATCAATCCAATACTTTTTCTCTGAAGAAGGGTTTCGGCCTATTTCCTTCGCTCCATAGATGCTGCCTCACCCCTGCTGAGTTCCTCCAGCATTTTTGTCGACCATCGATTTTCCAGCATCTGCAGTTCCTTCTTGAACAATTCTCTCTCCACAGATGCTGGCCAACCTTGCAGACTTTAGGTACAGCACGGAAACAGGCCCTTCGGCCCACCTTCCCTGCAGACCAGCGATCAACCTGTAGGCTGGTACTATCCTACACCCACTGGGAACAACTTACAATTGTCATGGTACAACCAGTCATTGAAGGTAGGCATGCAGGTGCAGCAGGCAGTAAAGAAAGCGAATGGTATGTTAGCTTTCATTGCAAAAGGATTTGAGTATAGGAGCAGGGAGGTTCTACTGCAGTTGTACAGGGTCTTGGTGAGACCACACCTGGAGTATTGCGTACAGTTTTGGTCTCCAAATCTGAGGAAGACATTATTGCCATAGAGGGAGAACAGAGAAGGTTCACCAGACTGA